>NC_029773.3:3876971-3951585 GCF_000817695.3 Arachis duranensis | reverse complement strand
GGTTCAGGCATGGCCGAATGGCCAGCCCCCTGAGTGTGATCAATGGCCTCCTAAGATGAAGAATAAAACAAAACTGAGATCAAAGATGTCTAATACAATAGATAAATGTCCTATATATACTAGACTAGCTTCTAGGGTTTACATGAGTAAGTAATTGATGCATAAATCCACTTCCGGGGCCCACTTGGTGTATGCTTGGGCTGAGCTTGATCAATCCACGAGCTGAGGCTTCTCTTGGAGTTGAACTCCGAGTTATGACGTGTTTTGGGCGTTCAACTCCGGATCATGACGTTTTTCTGGCGTTTAACTCCAGACAGCAGCACGAACTTGGCGTTTAACGCCAAGTTACGTCGTCATTCTTCGAATAAAGTATAGACTATTATATATTGCTGGAAAGCCCTGGATGTCTAATTTCCAACGCCGTTGAGAGCGCGCCAATTGGAGTTCTGTAGCTCCAGAAAATCCATTTCGAGTGCAGGGAGGTCAGATTCCAACAGCATCAGCAGTCCTTTTGTCAGCCTTTTTCAGAGTTTTGCTCAAGTCACTCAATTTCAGCCAGAATTTACCTGAAATCACAGAAAAACACACAAACTCATAGTAAAGTCCAGAAATGTGAATTTAACATAAAAACTAGTGAAAACATCCCTAAAAGTAGCTTAAACTTACTAAAAACTACCTAAAAACAATGCCAAAAAGCGTATAAATTATCTGCTCATCACCTACCCGATCAAGAAAAAACCTCATTCTTAACCCCAAAAGCAAACTACTGTTACATCGTCATGCCATTCGGAATAAAAAATGCAGGAGCCACCTATCAAAGATTAATGAATAAAGTCTTCGCAGACCACATCGGGAAAGTCATGGAAGTTTACGTGGACGACATGTTAATAAAGACACAAAGTGAAGAGTCGTTACTGTCCGACCTCACCCAAGTATTCGACACTATAAGAAGGCATGACATGCGACTTAACCTTGCAAAATGCACCGTCGCAGTAGAAGCTGGCAAATTCTTAGGTTTTATGCTCACACAAAAAGGAATTGAAGCAAATCCGGATAAATTCCAGGCTACACTCGACATGAAGAGTCTGACTAGCATTAAAGAGGTACAACAACTCAATGGAAGATTGGCAGCCTTGTCCAGATTTCTAGCTGGATCGGCAATAAGATCTCTCCCCTTCTATGCCACTCTAAGGAAGGGAAAGAGATTTGAATGGAAAACAGAGTGCGAGCAGGCCTTCCAACTTGGCCATGGGAAGGAGAACCACTTGTATTGTATATCGCAGTAGGAAATCGGGCAATAGCCTCAGCACTGGTCCGAGATGACGATAGTGGACAACAACCTATATACTTCATCAGCAAAGCATTACAAGGGTCCGAACTGAACTATCAAAAGATAGAAAAATTCGCTTATGCTCTCATACTAACATCTCGACGACTTCGCCCATATTTCCAAGTCCACGTCATCAGGGTTCGGACCAACCAGCCCATAAAAGGCATTTTACAGAAAACAGATTTAGCAGGAAGAATCTTACAATGGGCAGTTGAGTTGTCCGAATTCGACCTTCAATATGAAGCTCGGACAGCCATCAAATCACAGTATTTGGCCGACTTTATTGCAGAGTTCACGGACACCCCAGAAATCCCCACAGAATGAAATCTCTACGTAGACGGTTCCTCAAACAAAACTGAAAGTGGCACAGGCGTGATAATAGAAAGCGACCAGGGAACCCAAATCTAACTTTCCTTCAAATTCGGGTTCCCTGCCTCAAACAACCAAGCCGAGTATGAGGCACTACTAGCTGGTTTGAAGCTGGCTAAGGGGGTTGGAGCTCAAAAGCTTATCATCTTCAGCGACTCACAAGTAGTCACCTCACAAATAACAGGGAGCTACCAAGCCAAAGATCCCACCATGAAAAAGTACTTGGACAAAACCAAGGAACAGCTCGTACAACTCAGGGAATATGAAGTCCGCCACATACCTCGGGAATAAAATGTTCGTGCTGATACACTCTCAGAACTAGCCAGCACCAAACCAGGGGGCAACAATAGAAGCCTCATCTAAGAGATGCTCTAGAACCCGTCAATCTCGGAAGAAGAAAAGGTCCTAGCCATAACAGGTCTGGATCAAGGATGGATGACTCTCATAATTAACTACCTCAAAATAGAAACACTTCTTACAGATAAGAAGGAGGCAAATAGGTTAAAACGGGAAGCACAATACTACACCATCATAAACAATACTCTATACAAGAGAGGGATTTCAACACCACTGTTAAAATGTGTGCCGACTTCCAACATAAAGGAAGTTTTAGAAGAAGTACACATTGGCATATATGGCAACCATCTCGGAGCACAAGCCCTCACCAAAAAAGTACTCCGGGCTAGATTCTATTGGCCAACTTTGCAAAAAGAAGCAATGGAATTCGTAAAGACATGTCCACTATGTCAAAAGCATGCTAATTTTCACATCGCCCCACTAGAGGAGCTCATCAGCATAACCTCACCCTGGCCATTTGCAAAATGGGGACTCGACCTCCTTGGGCCATTCCCTCAAGGATCAGGACAGGTTAAGTTCCTCATCGTCGGGGTATACTATTTTACAAAATGGATTGAGGCAGAACCCCTAGCCAATGCCACTGCTCGAAGAAGTCAAAAATTTCTATATAGAAATATTATCACAAGGTTTGGGGTTCCATACTCCATCACCACAGATAATGGCACTCAATTCACAGACGCAGGCTTCAGAAAATTGGTGGCCGACTTGAAAATAAAACACCAATTCACATCCGTAGAACATCCCCAGGCCAATAGACAGGCGAAGCCGCCAATAAAGTTATATTAGACGGGCTAAAATGGAGATTACAGGATGCAAAGGGAGCCTAGGCTGAAGAGCTCCCACAAGTCCTATGGGCATATCGGACAACTCCACACTCCACCACAAAGGAATCACCTTTCCGATTAGCTTACAGAGTGGAGGCAATGATCCCAGTGGAGGTCGAAGAAGGATTGCCCAGAGTGATCCACTACAATGAAGAGGCCAACTCCCAACTTCAAAAGGAAGAACTCGACCTACTTCCAGAAATCTGAGAAAGAGCTCGGATAAAGGAAGAGGCATTAAAACGTCGAATGGCCTCAAGATACAACCAAAAGGTAGTACGGCGAGGTTTTGCCGAGAACGACCTCGTCCTAATCCGAAATGATATCGGAACAAGTCGACCTGGAGAAGGAAAGCTGGCGGCAAATTGGAAAGGACCCTACCGAGTCGTAGAAGTACTCGGAAAGGGGTACCACAGGCTGGCCGAACTCGAAGGGGGAGAGCTTCCAAGGTCATGGCACACCTACAACTTAAGAAGATTGTCTGCAAATCCTCTTATCAAGACGCATTAATCTAAAACGCAAAAATTCATCGCCCGATTATAAAGCTACAGATCGGCAGAAAGTGAAAATCAAATTCACTGCTCGATCACGATAAAGACCAACGAAGATGAAAATCAAACTCATCAAAAGGTCGACCAAACGGGGATCAAACCCAATTTCTACAAAATTGGCAAAGATGAAAAGGTGACAAAAACAGAATAATGCAAGAAGTTATCGAAAGTGATCCATAGAAAGGACTTGACGAGGTCTTAATAAAAATGGGTTGCTAAAAATAACTTAAAGACGGATCGACGTAAAGAAGTCGGACCAGTCGACCACAATAACCAAAGTTATAAAAAGTAAATCTCTGAAAAGAGGTCTGGCCAGCCCTAAAAAAGAGGATTACTAGAAATAACTTAGAAGGGACCGACATGATGAAGTCGGCCCAATAAAATCACAAAGTTATAAAAGTAATCCATAAAAGAGACCTGACAAAGGTCCAAATAAAATGGATTACTAGAAATAACTTAGAAGGGACTGACATGATGAAGTTAGCCCAATAAAATCACAAAGTTATAAAAGTAATCCAAAAAAGAGACATGACAAAGGTCCAAATTTATGATGAAGTCGGCCCAATAAAATCACAAAGTTATAAAAGTAATCCATAAAAGAGACCTGACAAAGGTCCAAATAAAATGGATTACTAGAAATAACTTAGAAGGGACCGACATGATGAAGTCGGCCCAACAAAAATCACAAAGTTATAAAGTAATCCATGAAAGAGACCTGACAAAGGTCCAAATAAAATGGATTACTAGAAATAACTTAGAAGGGACCGACATGATGAAGTCGGCCCAACAAAAATCACAAAGTTATAAAAGTAATCCATGAAAGAGACCTGATAAGGGTCCAAATAAAATGGATTACTAGAAATAACTTCAGACAAATCGAGATGAAGAAGTCGGATCAAAGCTGTAGAATTCTAAAAAAGTAAATTTGTAGGATTTACTAAAAATAATTCGCAAAGACATCGATGGATAAAGGTATGCGCTATAAGGAACTCCAAACTGGACCCAGAAAAGCCATGACCTCAAATCTACAAGTATTAAAGTACAAAGGCAATCGAAAGAAGTCGGAAGACAAGATTCCAACACCTTGAAGATTCCTGGAAAGTGCTAAAGCAAGCAACCGACAAAGCATAT
The DNA here is from genome assembly GCF_000817695.3 of Arachis duranensis. Classification (NCBI taxonomy): domain Eukaryota; kingdom Viridiplantae; phylum Streptophyta; class Magnoliopsida; order Fabales; family Fabaceae; genus Arachis; species Arachis duranensis. The sequence goes on along the minus strand of NC_029773.3, from coordinate 3,947,026 downwards.
CGCAAAGAAACAAGGTTGTTATAATAAACAGACTCAAGAGGCCGCTTGAAGCTGACCCCAAGAGCCTGAGAAACTACTTTGTTTTTCTAAAATAAAAGTTGCTAACAGAAAAGCAACCAATATATCCAAAGTCAACCACCAATTACAGAAATAAAGAGTTCAAAAAACCCACAAGACTAGGCTATACACAGACACATAAGAGGAAATTTATAAAGGATCCAAAGACTTCCCAGTAGCAGCATCTCGGGGTGAAGGAGGACGAGTCTGAAGGGGTACCGCATCTACTGTCCCATCATCCCGGTTCAGGATCTGGACGTCGGGATCAGACTCGGGCTGACCGACCTCAGCTGCTGGAGTCGTGGAAGGCAGGGCAACAGAGGCTTTGGCAGAGGGTGCACAAGGAGGGTTGACATCATCATCAGAGTCATCAGGGACAATCTTACTATCTTTTACAATGTTGTCCAAACTAAAAAGGGTGAGGTCGAGCTCGGGCGCAAGAACTCAGACCTGATCCTTTAAATTCTCATAAGCAGCAGTTACGCTGCCCACAAGATGGCCCTGAAGCTAGGCATAATCAGCCCGAGCTGATTCTAAACTCTCCCTAAGATCCATCATCTCCCGATAAGTCAAGACATAGCTCTCCTTATGCTTCAGCGCCATATCCTCAGCCAACTTTGCAGAAGCCACAGCAGCAATAGCTCGAGTCTTCTCACCCTCCAACTCTTTTTCTAGCTTCCCCACCTTCACCTCAAGCTCCTCCTTCAAACCCTTAATCCGGTTGAACTCTGATTTGGCCTCTTCCATAAAAGCTTTGGTTGCGTGAATGGGAAGATCTTAAGCAGTCCGATATAAGGCTGCTCCCATATATGCCATCTTAATACTACTCCGAGTGATGAAATCCAAATGACAAAGAAGGGAGACATCGTCAGTAGGAATAACACCATAAGGGGCAATTTATTGATCAACAAAACCAACATCATCAAAGTTGGGATCATCTAGATTAAAAGGTTCCACAATCCTTTGTCTTTTAGGAAGTGGGCCGGCAGAGGGAGAAGAGGTAGCAGTAGAAGTCTGGGGGGGATCAACTTAAAGGACCTGAGGTGTCGAAATCATCCTCCTCGACCCAGCAGTATTCAAAACAGGCTTCTTCGGAGGAACCTGGGAAGATCCGTCCCCAACAACTTTGGCCGAGATGTGCTGCGCTGCTGTAGCCTTTCTCACCTTCTTAAAAGCCTTCATGGAATCATTGTTCTTAAGCATCTCTGAAAATACACAAGAAAACCAAGTTATCAACCAGAAAGAAGAGGAATGAACTCGACAAAATAAACAAGTACGACAAAAACAAAAGAAGTCGACCCCTACCCAGCTCAGCTCGGAGAAGTGAAGGATTTCCTAAAAATTTCTTGGTATCAAGATGGGGAGGCTGCCCCCAGGTCTCTTCCAACATAGTCACAAAAGCTTGCTCAGTTTCATCCAACATCTCCCAAGTATACCTAGACACTACTACACTCTTCTGCCATTCTAAAGGAAAGCTGGGCTCACTATTCTCATCCAAAAATAAAGGTCGGGCTCCTTCAACAGCTCGGACCTTAAAAAAGTAATTCTTAAAATCCCTAAAAGACTCATCATACATGGAAAAAACTTTGTCCTTGGGCAGATCTGAAAGAAATCCAAGAAGCTTTCTTTTTGGTAGTCCCAGGCTTGGTCAACACAAAGAGGTACAGAAAGAGGGTTAGAGAAGGTTTAACATCAAATTCTTGACAAAGCAATTAAAAAATTTTGATAAATCCCCATGAGTTTGGATGAAGCTGAGATGGAGCTACGTTACACGACCACAGCAAGTCGGTCTCAAAAGGGGTGAAAGGAAGGGTGATGTTCATTTGGCTAAAAAAGAAGTCGTACACATAAAAGAAGGGGCGCTTCCCCTGGGTCAGAACGGGGAAGCAAACCCTTTCATCAGAATCAGGTGCTACCAATTCATAGTTGTTCTCTTGATCTCTACTACTACAGATTCGATGATGTTTTCTAAGCTTCGCACAGAATTCAGAGTTAACTACAGAAACACACAGTAGGACGAGGGAGTCCAGCCAGTCGGACATACCCTCAGGAACCTTGGAAGACGTCTCGACAATATTTTTGCTAGAAGACATGGTCAACTAGTCCTACAACCAGAAAAAGAAAATGGATTACTAACCAAATCAGCTCGGACAAAAAGAAATCAACTCAGACAAAGACGACTCAGAGCAACACAAACAGTAAAAGGAAAACTCCAAGACGCACACCAAGGTCCAGGGGCATCCTTTAGAGGCAGGAACAGAGTAAGGACTCAGAAAAAGTCTACAAGGCTACACCCCAGCAAAACTCTCAGCGAAGAAAAATAATCCCCTTCCAAACAAGCAATAACACGAGAAGAAAATCAAAGCAAGCCATCAGAAAAACGTTATCTTCTACAAAGTTTATTAGTAAAGAAAACTACCAACATGGCGAAATCATCAAAGGCGCAATCCTTTTCAAGAATCAAGCAGAAGCCTTAATAAAAAACATGCAGTTCATAAAGCTTAAAAAATCAAAAGATACAAACCAGAAACAATAACGGCATGCAGAAACCCTAAAAACATCAAATGCAAAAAGGATCATTCAAAATCGAAGAAACTTCCAGAGCACACATTGCAGTAAATAATCAGATGCATGACCAACGCAGAAAAGATTCAAGCTTTCTAACATAAAACCAAGCAAGATAAAAACTTTTCAAGCATAAAGTAAGTACGAAAAGAAAGAAGAAGAAAAAAGGACCAACCTGTAAAGAAAGGAGACAGCGAAAACGGAAACAAACAGCGAGCCTACACCAACGATTACCACCAAGGAGAGCACGAAGACGTAAAAAATTGGGGGCAAAAGAACAAAAGAGTTACAGACAAAACGGAAGAAGAAAAGAGAAAAGAGAAAATTACAGCAAGAAGAGAAAACCCTTTTTTTGGTGAAAATTCAAAATGAAAGAGGGAGGCAAAGGAAACGAAGCATTAAAGAATTAATTAATGGGTTATTAAACCCTCGCACGTTCCCAAAGCAAAGGGATGCGCGTTTTCAAAGGATGAGGAAAAAGAAAAACGTTCCGTATTCAGAGGAATCTCTACAAAAGAAATCGACAATGCTCGAGCTCGACTTCTCCAGAAGAAGGATTGAAATCCTAAAACTAAGGACTCGACCTCAAGAGGAAGGCCGCACTCGAGCAGGGGCACTGTTCATACCCTGGGTTGAGCTGTCCGACCCGGGATGTTTGATGACAAGTCGACTGACCTCTTCAGATCAGAACTACCCGACCTCTTCTTAAAGAACTCGGCCAAATCTCCAGGAAAAGCCCAAATAAGGGTCCAAACAGAGAAACATGACCCAAATCCAAAGGCAGCCCAAGCCTAGAGAGATAAGGGCAGTTTCCTTGAAAATAAAATGACTTCACTCAAAGATAAGATAAGATAAGATAACTATCTTATCTCCAGAAAGGTCATTCCACACCATTATAAATACACTTGAGCACCCAGGTATAACTCATTCTCTGATTCTACTAAAAACCTGCTTAATACCCTTGCTAACTTAACCATCAGAGTCCCTTGCAGGTACCATCCCCTCCGGTGACGAAGGATCAGCATCACCAACAAATCCAACAAGTCGGACGCAGCGGCTCCGGCCACCACCCACAAGTTGGACACATCAGCTCCGACCAGCACAGAAGATCTCGTCCGAGATCGACCTACAGTTTCAGGTAACCCTCGGAACAATCGTTTTACTGAGTATCTGGCCAAAAACGGATTCAAGAATGATGATATCTGCCCGTGTGTTTTCATAAAGAAAACTGCATCTGGATTCATTATAATTGCTGTGTACGTTGATGATTTAAATATCATTGGAACTCTTGAAGAGATTCCAACAATTATAAAAACTCTAAAAGAAGAGTTTGAGATGAAAGATCTTCGAAGAACTAAATTTTGTCTCGACCTGCAGATCGAGCATATAAAAAATGGGATCTTTATTCATCAAACAACATACACAAAGAAGATCTTGAAAAGATTTTATATCGATAAGTCACATCCCTTGAGTACCCCAATGATCGTAAGATCTTTGGATGTGGAAAAGGATCAATTTCGTCCTAAAGAAGAAAATGAATATATCCTTGGTCCTGAAGTACCATATCTTAGTGCCATTGGAGCACTAATATATCTTGCTAATAATACACGACCTGATATATCATTTGCTGTGAATTTACTAGCAAGATATAGTTCCTCTCCAACCAGAAGACATTGAAGTGGAATTAAACAGATCTTTCGATATCTTCATGGAACGGTTGATATGAGATTGTTTTATCCCTATAAGTCCAAGTCACAATTAGTTGGCTATGCAGATGCTGGATATTTGTCTGATCCACATAAAGGAAGATCTCAAACAGGATATCTATTCACATATGGTGGTACAGCTATATCATGGAGGTCCACAAAACAGACGATTGCAGCAACATCCTCTAATCATGCTGAAATACTAGCGATACATGAAGCTAGTCACGAGTGTTTTTGGCTGAGGAGTGTGATCCAATATATTTTGTCATTATGTGGACTAATTGATCATAAGATAGCTCCAACTGTCCTGTTTGAAGATAATACAGCATGCATTGCTCAACTTAAGGGTGGATACATCAAAGGTGATAGAACAAAGCATATTTCTCCCAAATTCTTCTTCACTCATGATCTTCAAAATCAATGGACAATTGATATCCAACAGATCCGCTCAAGTGACAATCTGGCAGATTTATTTACAAAGTCACTCCCAAAATCCTCCTTTGAAAGATTGGTACATGAGATTGGGTTGCGCCAATTTTGAGATATTAAATGATGTCGACAAGAGGGGGAGACTGTACTATTTTTCCTTGGTCAGGTTTTTTTCCATTGGGTTTTTCTTGACAAGGTTTTTAATGAGACAGTCCCCATCACAAAGGATATTGTACTCTTTTTCCTTCACTAAAGTTTTTTCCCATTGGATTTTCTTTAGTAAGATTTTAACGAGGCAATAATCCTAAATGGTCATCCAAGGAGGAGTGTTATGATAAGTATGAATGATGTGGATGACCATTAATAACATGGATGGCTCAATATTTCCATGGTAGAATACTCATATTACCAAGAGAACTTCCATTTAATGAAGGTTGAAAATGTAGACCTTATTCATGTATAAATAGGAGATTAAGCCTCCATTGATTATACACTACAACAACAATAAAATTTTCTCTCTCTCTTATACGACTACCACATTCTTCTCTCTCTCTTTATATTTCTTTATTTTATATTTGTTACCTCTTCCTTATTTATTTATTTAGTTATTTTATAACAAAATGTACTATTTTTTATAAATGTCAAACTTGTATTTGAAAAACTTGTTATATGATAAGAATTTTTTTGTGTTATGTAAAAATGAGCGTAAGATTTTATTTTTATACCTCCTTTTTAATATATATATTTTAATTTTGCCCTTACAAAAAGATAAAATCCAAATAAAAATTTTTATTTGATGTAAAATTATTAAATTTTAAAAATAAAAACATTTTAATTTTTTTAAATAGTGGTCGCAAAACACTCAGTTTGCTAGCTTGCTTGGTTTAGTACCTGGTACCTTAAGAATAATTCACCAGCTTTTTTAAAAAAGACAATTTGATAGTGTGTATACATTTTTCCTAAATATGACAATATGACGGAGGCCATGGTTTCGGGGTAATCAATGCCGAGGGTAAAATTATTTTGGACTTTTCCTCAACATTTGATCTTCTCATCGCAAATACATGTTTTAAAAAGAGAGACGAACATCTTATAACCTATAAGAGTGGCATGACAAGCTCTCAAATCGACTTCTTCTTGCTGAGGAGAGTCGACTGGAAATTTTGCATTAATTGTAAAATTATCCCGGGAGAGAGTTTGACAACACAACATAGGGTGCTCGTCATGGATTTTCGCGTTGAGCAAAAGTTGAGGAAAAGGCATCATACGAAGAACCCAAGGACGAGGTGGTGGCGGATGAAAGGTGAGGAACAAAGAAGCTTCCTAAGACGGGTAGGAGAAGAGGCAAAGTGGGATGGGAATGGAAGCGCGGAAGAGATGTGGAGGGAGATGGCAGAAGTTATTAGAAGAACAGCAAAAGAAAGTTTTGGTGAATCTAAAGGAATAGGACCAAGAGACAAGGAGTCCTGGTGGTGGAATGCGAGTATACAAGAAAAGATAAAGATAAAAAGGGAATGCTTTAAAGAGTGGTCTTTATGCCGCAATGCAGATAACTGGGAAAATATAAGGCGGCTAAGAAAGAGACAAAAGTGGCTGTAAGTGAAGCAAAAACAAGAGCATATGAGGTCTCTACTAGTCTTTGGGCATGAAAGAAGGAGAAAAAGGTATATATAGAATCGCAAAGAGTCGGGAAAGAAGAACGAGAGATTTGGATCAGGTTAAGTGCATAAAGGATAAGGATGGAGAGGTGTTGACTCAAGAGGAGAAGATTAATGAAAGGTGGAAGAGCTACTTCTACGAGTTATTTAATGAGGGACAGAAGACTCTTCCGAGCCTTGGTCGATTACACACAAGGGAAGAAGATCAAAACTTTGACTACTATCGAAGGATTCGAGACTTCGAGGTAAAAGAGGCTCTAAAGCAGATGAAAAATGGCAGGGCAGTAGGACCTGATAATATCTCGATTGAGGTTTGGAAAGGCCTTGGAGAAAAAAGGCATCAACTGGTTAACCAAGCTTTTTAATGAGATTTTAAGGTCAAAGAAGATGCCTGATGAGTGGAGAAAGAGTACCTTGGTACCTATCTACAAGAATAAGGGGGATATACAAAGTTGCGGAAACTATAGAGGGATTAAGCTTATGAGTCATACTATGAAGTTATGGGAAAGGGTGATAGAACGGAGGTTGAGAAAAGAGACACAAGTAACAGAGAACCAATTTGGATTTATGCCAGGCAGATCTACCACTGAAGCGATATACCTATTAAGAAGGATGATGGAGAGGTATCGTAGTAATAAAAGGGATCTACATATGGTGTTTATTGATTTGGAAAAAGCGTATGATAGGGTACCAAGGGAAGTCTTATGGAAGGTTTTAGAAAAGAGGAGAGTAAGGATCGCATATATTCGGACAATTAAAGACATGTATGATGGGGCCACAACTAGTGTGAAGACTCAAGGAGGTGTGACGGAGGAATTCCCTATTGGTATAGGATTACACCAGGGATCATCCTTAAGTCCATACCTTTTCACATTAGTTTTGGAAGTACTCACAGAGCACATCTAAGAGCCTGTGCCATGGTGCATGCTGTTTGCCGATGATATCGTCCTTATGGGAGAGTCAAGGGAAGACCTAAATAAGAAGTTGGAGTTATAGAGAGAAGCTTTAGAAGTGTATGGTCTGCGCATAAGCCGTAGCAAGACGGAATATATGGAATGTAAGTTCAGTCTGAGAAGGGAAAACCCCAATATAGAGCTGAAGATTGGAGAAAACATCCTAAGAAAAGTTAAAAGTTTTAAGTATCTTGGATGTATCATACAGGATAATGGAGAGATTGAACATGATGTAAATCATAGGATCCAAGCAGGTTGGTCAAAATGGCGGAGTGCATCTGGTTTTATATGCGACAAAGAAGTGCCTTTAAAACTTAAAGGTAAATTCTATCGCACCGCCATAAGACCGGCTATGCTGTATGGTACGGAATGTTGGGCGGCTAAAGGGGAGCATAAACATAAGCTGAGTGTGGCAGAGATGAAGATGTTGAGATGGATGAGTGGTCATACGCGATTGGATAAAATAAGGAATGAAGATATAAGGGAGAGAGTTGGAGTAGCACCCATTGTGGAAAAGATGGTTAAATCGCATCTCAGGTGGTTTGGACATGTGAGAAGAAGACCGATAGAACATCCAGTCAGGAGGGTGGATGAGATGGAAGATGGACAAAGGGCGAAAGGCAGAAGAAGACCTAAGAAGACCATTCATGAGGTGGTCAAACGAGATCTACATGTAAACGGTCTCTCTGTAGACATGATACATGACAGAGTACAATGGCGTCGTTTGATTCATGTAGCCGACCCCACTTAGTGGGACAAGGCTTTGTTGTTGTTTGTTTGTTTGTTTATGACAATATGAGTGTTGAGAAGTGAGACCTACTTTTATATGAAGTTAAAACATGTATAATTTATATGCACCATAAAACACGCCATTTAAAAATTAATGCAAACTGAAAACATAGGAAATAAATCATATTCCCATCACACAAATAAATCATGGTCTGGTATTAGAAGTTCATAGGAAACAAACATCAGAGGGTAAAAACATAGTGAAACTGAAACTGAAACCTCACAGAATATAGAAAGCAAGCCAAATAAGTCATGCAAGCATATAACCGTAGTTAATAGTTACATATTACATCCTAGTATCAGAACAATGTTTTGAGAAATTGATTTTGGCTCCGGAGACATTCAATCACCTTCCACTTTCCAAATACCCTTTGAATATAGACAGCAGAAAAGTTTGACACACGCAGATCTTGCAACATTCTCTGGAGACTGCACAGTCATTGTAGCTTTCAAATACTTTTAGAAACGCCATGGATGGTTGGAAACCGCTTTAAACTTAACCTTCATTTACAGGAAGAGGGCAACAAAATCAGTCAATAACAACGTGGATGTTTCCTTGTAGTTTAACACTGGGTATATCCAATAATTAATAATAAGGGATAGAGTGAGAGGATTTTCACGCATGAGTCAAGAATAGATCAAGTGAGTGTCATTGGTAATCATCAACTTCTAGAAAGTTAACCAATCCTCAAACTAGCTTCTAACTATGGTTAATTAGACTATTTAATTTTTATAATGACTCTTTCACATCACAGAAATTATCTAGATTAAAGCAGGTATTAAGAACCAGGCTTATGAAAAACCAAAAAATGAAGTAATTAACCACACACAGACTAGCTTACTAAATTTATGGATTGAACATACACCAGAGAATCATTGATTCTGAACTAAACTTATCTTCTAGAGCTTATTATACTCATAAAAATATTTAGTAGATATGTTCGATTACTATGCAGCAGACACCATTAAAACTGGCAAAACTGAAAATATAATTCTGCATGCCATGCAGAGCGCAGAGATTACTAAGAACAAAATAATAATTAGACTAAGAACAACTCTGCTAGTGTTTACTATATGATGGTATGGAAAATGCAAAGGAAAATTACCTGAAAATCTACTTCCACCTAATTGGATAAGACACTATGGTGGTTGTTGTTGCTGGTGCTATTATTGTTGTATGCTTCCAGAACAGGACAATTTTTTATATCACGTTTCAAATCTTTCTTCTCCAGTATATACTGTGGAAGAGTCCTTAACTTTGGGCAGTTTTCAATTGACAAAGCAGAAAGCAATGGCATGATATTGGCATGGCTGCCATTGCCAGACCAGTCTTCCCAGCCATTCATGATTTCAAAGCAAAGCTTTTGCAATCTGGGAAATGCAACTATTGATGAGGAAACTTGGTCGCAGCTGACAGCATTGTCCGGTGACAATCCTAGAAAATCAGAGCCTACAATCTTCACATTAGGCATATACCTGATCTCAAGTGATTCAAGAGAAAGCAGGTGCCCAAGAGAGGGTAAGATACTGCATTTACTCCAATGAGCAAGCACTAGGTGCCTTAGATTCCTCAATGTTTTCATCCAATCAGGCAACAACTGTCCTCGATAAAAGAATATCTCAAGGCATTGCAATTCAGGAGGCGCTTCCAATGCATTAAGTACACCTTCGTCGTGGTTAATCTCTGAACCTACAGAAGAAAAGCACAGTTCCAAGCCAAGCAGGTCTTTCTTATTTTTCAAACATGCTTTTGAAGCTTCATCAACACAAGTTTCACCTCCCAAACCATCTATGGTGATGGACCCTTGAATGAGATTTAGCTCTTTCAAATCTCCAAGATTGCATGCTTTGCTACCAGCAACACTACTCCCAATGAAACGACTCAATGTTCTGAGCAAAGTTAAATTTGCAACCCCTTTTGGTAAGTAGCTAAGACTTGTCGTCCAAAGAATCTCAAGATGCCGCAACTTGATTAGATTTCCTATGCCTTTTGGTAGTTTTTGAAGTCTATCACATCCATTTAGATTCAAAGTTTGCAAATGAAGCAAGCCACAGATTGCTTTAGGCAACTTCTTCAAATCACGATTAAAAGATAAGTCAAGATACCTTAGAAGTAACAATTCCCCAATGTTTGATGGAAGCTCTTTGATCAAACAAGAGCTCAAGTCCAATGCCCTGACCACCTTCAAATGACTCAGTACTCTAGCAAGGGTCGTTGGATCTGAAAAGAAATACTCAGACAAAATCATCAAAGTGCGTAGTTTCTTTGCATTGGCAATGGGCTCCGGCAGAGAAGATTGAGCTGCAATGATTAGGGTGCAATGACGAAGTATTGTTGTATCATCAGCCACTCTAGCCTCCTTCATATAGTCAATAAGCACTCTGTGGGATTCATTTTTTGCAAGAAAATGGATTAAGTCGCTCATTCCACTCTCCAATTTGCACTTGAAGCAACCATGACTATCCTGATTAAATTCTTCAAAGATGTTGCGGTCTAACAACTGTTTAATGTACTTCCACCCCTCTCTTTCCATTTCGTTTTCATCTGAGGCAATAAAACCTTGTGCCATCCACAGTTTGATTAACTTGCCCACATCTATGGAATGATTCTTAGGAAAGACTGAACAATACAATAAGACTTGTCTTAATTCGGGTGGCATCGAAAGATAGCTCAACATAACTGAAGACAACAATTCTGCTGAATCCCATGTCTCACTTGCCAATACTTGTTGCCACTCTTGTATGGAATTCTTGCCACGCAAGATATTACCAAGAGATTTCGCCATCAGCGGCACGCCGTTACACTTCTGTACAATGTCTTTTCCCACTTCATTGAACATTTCTGCTGCTTTTGTCTCGTTAACTGAATGACCAAATGCATAGTCTTTGATAATTGACCAACAAGCCGAGACAGAAAGAGGATCGAGAAGCACGATGTTTGTTTCTGAACATATTCTGTCTGCAATCCCCTTGTTTCTTGTGGTAATCAAAGTGCGACTTCCCAGATCGGTGAAATGGAACCACTGCTTTAGTTCTTCCCATTGGAGATCATCTTCAAGCCAGATGTCATCCAGAACGAAAAGGCATCTCTTATGATCAAAAGTTTGACGAAATTTAAACAACAGTGCTTCGAGGTCAGTCTCATTCAATGATTTAGCAGTCACACTTTCTATAATGGACCTTATGATCCGGTTAAGATTGAATTCCTCGCCAACAAATACCCATGCCCTGCAATCAAAATAATTCTCCACTTCAGGAGTGTTGTAAACAAGTTGTGTCACTGCAGTCTTTCCTATTCCAGCACCTCCCACAATAGAAATAAATTGAATGCGCTCGGCTTGACCATCATTGCTAAGCAGCTTCCCAATTAAAGCTCCAGTAACATCATCTCGTCCATGTATTGTTGCTGCATGAACAAATGAAGTCGTCGGTTGCCTTGCTTTTTCCTCCTCGCTCTCCTCTTCATAACTCAAATCGCTATCAAGTTCATCTTCCATGATTGGGTTTTGAGTTCCTCTTGGAGCTGCTGAGAGATCCCTTTCTAATAATTGCCACTGTTTTGAGAAAGGAGGTGCACGACGCAAGATAAAACAAAGATACTTTGCAATATGAGGCACCCCCTGAGACTTCAATGTAATGTAATTGCAGTATTTGTGGAAGACTTTCTCTGGATCGGAGAAAGTGGATAACTCGTCCCTGATAATGGACAAACAGTGCTGCTCTTCAAGATTCGTCAGGTGAATGATGTCCATCTCTTTGGATCCAGCTACTCGTGCAACATCCATCTTGCGTGTTGTTATTAAGAGGGTACTTCCACGAGCCCCGCAATCTAAGCAGTTCTTTAGTTGTTCCCACTTGTGATAATCCTGGCTCCAAACGTGGTCCAACACAAACAGGGAATGGCTGTGAGACATACACCCAGCTCTTCAACTCAAAATTCTTGCACACTACATCACTGTTGTACACAAGTTGGGCCAGAGCAGTCTTTCCTATTCCAGCAATTCCTCCTACAATAGAAATTGTTTGAATACCTTGGACTTGGTCATCATTGCGGCATAACTTTGCAATCAAATCACTTAGCTCATCATCACGGCCATGTATTGCTTCTTTAAGAACCAACGAAGTTGTAGGTTGTTTTGCTCTCTTCTCCCACTCAGTTCGAATCGAACCACTATGAAGTCCCCATTCTTCTTCTTCTTCTTCTTCATCGGAGTCTATTGCTTTCGGGACATACCTTTCTATCACTTCTCTCCATCCTTGTACAGTCCCTGAACTTGACCTCAACCTATCACCAAGAGACTTTGCATTAAGAGGCAACCCGAGACACTTCTGTGCAAAAACTGACCGAAATTCAATGGAAAACTCCTCTGTCGGTATGGATGCTGTCTCCGTGGCAATGGACCAACAATGTTCATCTGAAAGATAGCTCAGAGGAAGGAACTCTGTCTCTCTGGATCCTGCTGCTCGTGCAACTGCCTTCTTGGGAGTCGTTATCAAATAAGTACTCCCAGAAGCCCCATGACTGAGAAGGATCTTTAGTTGTTCCCAATCGTAACTGTTTTCACTCCAAACATCGTCCAGAACAATAAGGCATTTTTTCTCCGAAATCATCTCAGCACTTCTCTGAAACAAGCTCTCCAATCCAACCTGATTGCGTATGATATCATCTGTCCAATTTTCCAGCAAGGACAGAGCGATCTTAGACAGGCTGAATTCTTTGGAGACATAAATCCATGCCCTTAAATCGAAATGAGGGATCACTTGTTCATGGTTATAGACGAGACGGGCCAATGCAGTCTTTCCTATTCCAGCCTCTCCAACAACAGATATGCACTTGATATCACCCTGTCTTTGACCGTCCGTGTTCAACAATTTATCAACTAAAGTTGAACTTTCACTATCTCGACCACGTAAATTCAGGGTAGCAATTCGAGTTCGGTTTACCTCGCCGCGTTGAGACTCTAATGACATCCTCCTATCGAGTGTTAGTTGATTCAAGCTGGCTTTGAGTCCCAGCTTGTCACTATCGCATAGGGTCATCAATTTATTGAGGACTTCCTCCAATTTACGGGGGCCACGTTGTCGAAGAGGATTTAGTAAAGAAGCAGGGTGGTTTAGAAAGTGAACCTTTTTAGCCTTCTGAATTTTCAGTCCTTCCAGAATGTCTACGGTGTCGTAGCATAGATCCTTAATTCTTTCCAGCCTATTCTTCACGTCTGAATCCCTCACTTGACGACCCTCTACGTCGTCATTGACCTGTAGGAGAATTTTATATATATCCCTTATCGTCGATGACGTGCTTTCATCTACCATCGGAAGTCCTTCCCTATACAGTAGCTCAACTGCCATGTTCATGAGTAGAGCCGCCATAGAAGAGAGATCCAAGCAATCCTCTCGAAAGGTGTGACTCTACTGGTCTCGTCGGACTCGCAGCTTGCTTCTCTTTTCTCGCCTCCGTCGTTGCTGCTTTCGCTGCTCTTGCTGTCGCTGGAGATCTCGCTCGCTGCTCGGTCCTACTCCTCTGATCTCTCAGAGCTGTCACTGGCGCCAACCCGCAAGACCCTCTTTGCCGCCGTCGCCGTCAGTCCTGCAGGCAGGCCGCCGTCACTTGCTCCGATCCGTTGCCGTTTCTGCTTTCTTTTTTTTTTAAGTTAGTAGAAACTCGAATTCAAGATCTTTAAATAAAAATGAAAAAATTATGGCATTTGAGCTGTAAGGTACAGGTTGACACCGTTTCTACTTTCTAAGACCTTGTTTATAACATATATTTCTTTGTGGTTGAATTTCAAGCTCTCCCTCTAAAGTCTAAATGACATCTAGTTATTTAGGACTTTGTTCAGGACTTCCTTTCTGGTTCAATAAATTAATTACATAATTTATTATTTAGCATTAAAATGAAAAGAATGCAGAAAAAATTCAAAACCTAACATATATAATAAGACTTCGACAACCCTTTTCTTATTTTATTTAACTTGTATTCATATTTTGTATATATGTATCTAAAGCTGCTTTTAATTTTAAAAATAGAATAAAACATGGCTATATTTTCAAGAAAAAAAAATTATCTTTTCAATTGTCTTTTAAAATTTTGAGGTGATTTCTTCCAAACTCAAGCCAATTTTATGGGTAATTTATTTTTACTTAGGTGTCACCATTACATCCATTAATCAAGAATTATCTTGAAAATGATTGAGTTAATTCATTTAATATTTTCACATTGCATTGTATTCTATATTATTTGCATTATACTACCTAACGTATATATACTCCAATATGAATGGGTTCAATGTGTGAAACTTAAAAAGTTAGGGGTCAATGTGTGGAAGCAAACTCCTTTCCAAATACCCTTTGAAGACCCACTGCTTCTTCTTCTACCTCATGTGACTGTTGCTTCTTCCTGTAGGTGATGCGTTTGATTTTTCCGGTGACCCACATGCAAAACCTTTCCCAAATACCTTTGTAATGTCCACAGCTTCTTCTTCTACCTCATTCCTCTGATTTCTTCGATGACTCATTGCAAGGCCAGATTTTTCCAAACCCTGTCGAAGACCCTGCCTATTGCTTCTTCGTCTAGGGTTACGCGATTGTCCTTTTCTGTGACTCACCACCAGAGTTAAGTATTTTTGAAACCCTCGAAGAACATAACTCATTCCCTTGCCGGCAAGGTTCCGGCGACCCACGTGCAAAACCCTCTCCAAAAATCCTTGTAAGGCCTACTGCTTCTTCTTCTAGCTCATTCGTTTGTTTTTTTTTTTTGTCGAATTTCACTACCAATTTTGCATTATTTGTTCTGTTACTCACTTTCTGTAATCACTGTACATCAAAGAAGATTGTTTCAATTTCGAATGCAATAGTTGATCATAGTTGTTCATGGTGGTGTTAAATGTTAATTAGATTGATGGCCAGTGATGCATGCTCCTCAAACACAAGACGAGGCAGAGGTGGAGCCGGCAAACAACACGAACTGAAAGCTGGATATGCTACCTCATGTTCGCTGCAACCTGGGGATGTAAAAGATGATGTGGCTCCAAAATGCTTCTGCGAAAAATATACCATCTGTTACATGTTGAAAACAAACACCAACCCGAATAGGCTATTTTTTGAATTCCCATTGTTAAAGGTAAGCACGCAATTCTTCATGTATGCGTAAAAAGTTTATGCTAAAATTGGGTTAAATTTTGAATTTTTGGAATGGAGGTTTAGACTCTAGATTTTGGTGATTTTCCCTTGCCCAAGTTGTTGTGGATGTGATTTTGAATTATTGGGAATGGCATGGCTATTGGATATGAAAATGATTTGATTTTGTAAGCTATTTGCTGTTAAATTGGGTTGATTTTATATATGATTTGATATTGGAGCTGGTTAATTTTGAAGAATGATTGAGAATTGAAAAAAAGATTTATTGAAAATAGATCTACCTAGATTAATAAATTGATTGTGACATGAATTGACATGGAACCTGATCTGATATAAAAAATGGTTTAAAAATTTGAAAGGATTTTTTATATTTAGAGTTTAGGGATTAATTACAGTGACATATGTGGATTAGATTGAATTGGAGTGTTTTATACCACTATACATTCCTTGTGTTCTATTCGATTTAGGTGACAAAAGCACATTGCAAATTTTTTGTCTGGGTTGATGACCACATTGTAAGGGTCGGAGCGGGAGAGCCAACAAGGGGATCGGGTGACGGAAAGTCGAATGATGTTGAAGAACATTCGGGAATGGATAACTTGATAGCCCATGTAGAGGAAAGAATAGTAAACCTAGAGAAGCTGCTGAACAAGAAGAGTAGAGAAGCAGAGTTGAAAAAGAAGAATAGAAAAGCAGCTGCAAGAGAGAAGGAGGCTTCATCAACAAAGTCTAATGATTAGATCAAAACCAGAACCTCAAGCACCTCTAATAGGTTCAGAAACTTAAGAATAATTTCCTTCTTTGTGAATTTTTCTTTTAGAATGTAGACACTAAATTGATTGAAGCTTTTAAAGAAAAAATTGGCGATGCCGTTTCGTGACATAAACTTTCTTTGATATGGGCAAGATGGTTGGAATTTGATTATGTATGTAGTGACATGTTCTTATTTTACTTATAGATACATATATGTCTTATGGAATATATTTTTGTGAATTAGTTATCCAAGTTCCTACGTAATTTTAATAGCATATAAAGGCTAATATGTTGTAGTAACTCGTATGAATACCAGAAAATAACATCATTTTTTTATTGACATGAATGCTTAACATTGCAATCATGTTATAACTCAATGTTTGGTGTAAGAGTAGCAAGGAAAAGTGGATGACAAAATAGACAGATGATTTAGTGACTCCCATAACAAATTATGCAGCCACCACAATAGATAATTGACACTCAAATGGGGTCTTCATTACTCTAGTATATCACCAAACATGTCAGCAATTTGTTTTTCTTCTTATATAGTAACATTCAATGAGTGTATGGCTTATTGCAGGTCTTACCATGTAATGGGTTAGGTTGGGTCATCGTCCAACACAGTAGTGGTGTCTACAATTGTGGTCATGAAACCTGTGGCCATCATGTAAGTTTGTCTTCTAACTTATTTCAAGTAGTTTCTTAAATGTCCGTTTATATGTCGTCATTTTTTGTGGAATCGTGTTACATAGTAAAAAATAGGTCGAATTTTTTATGCATGTGTTGATTCATCATCATCCCCATTGAGTTCTTATTAGGAATTAAGGTGTAAGATAGTAGATGAGTTGGTATTCGA
This sequence comes from Arachis duranensis, assembly GCF_000817695.3. NCBI lineage: Eukaryota > Viridiplantae > Streptophyta > Magnoliopsida > Fabales > Fabaceae > Arachis > Arachis duranensis. The sequence continues at coordinate 3,930,123 of NC_029773.3, read as the reverse complement.
TATTTTTTTCCCCAGTGTTAGTTACTTTATTTAAGGGAATATTTAGTCTTTCTGACATACTTGGGATTGGGCTTAGTGAACTAACTTGGAAAAACATTTATTTTTTGGTAGTTCAAGTCTCTCTAAAAGTAAAGTGGGCTAGCAAGCAAATTGGGCCAGCTACAAAAAGAAAATTAATGTACATGAGTAGAAAATTCAGCGTACTGAGAATTAATGCAGCAAGTGACTTGAAACTGGTTAAGCCCAACTTTTTCCAGAATTTTAAGCCAAAGCAAAGTGCAATATGTTTCTTCAGGTAACTATTTTATCCATTCATGTATCTGTCTACTAATTTCAGTCACTTACCCTGCTCAATTTTTGTTTGAATAGCATTTTTTGGTAGAATATTCGCCTAAAATGTTAGTTGGTTAGTTGATATTTGTCACTTAATCTATATAGTAGGATTGTTAGAAATAGAATAACACCATTATAAATCTCCTATACATGACGAAAAATACATGACACATTGAATTAGATAGAATGAAGTTGTTATGTAACCATTTCTCTTAGTTATGCAGTCTTCAAACCATTGTAAAACATACACAAGTAACTGAATTAATTGTTAAACTCAAATCAAGCAATCTTAGAAGTAACCAATGTTATAACAAATAACAGAAGATTTGATTACCCAAAAAAAACCATAAAGATGTCCAACCAGAATACTTAACATAGACGTTCAACAAAGTTTCACAATACATTTAGTTGGAATAGATTTAATTGTGAGTTATTTCCTGTACCTGGAATTAATGAGTAACTCTCTTTCCTTTAATTGTTAACCAACAGAATTAGGTTATCATCCATGAATAGTATTGGATTTTCTCTAATGCTTCGACTCCCAAACCTGTAGTATTGCTCTAATATTTTGTTTCCATTGGCGTCCTCATTCAAGTGCCAAATTGATGCGACATAACCAAATTCATTGTGTGTATGAGCGAGGAGTGCAAGTTTGTCGTTGTGGGTTAGTAAATTGTGAACAGTATATATTGCACCTACTGGAATAGATACCTCACTAAAAGATTCATGTTTGACACTGTAACATAAAATAGACTTGGGTGTAGCATAACTATCTCCTGTACCAGTAATCCAATATGTATGACCATTATGAAAAACAGAGTTACGGTCAATTTTTTTGACACCAGGAAGACAATTAACACAGTGAAACCATGTAGAACACCTTGAACAATATTTAGAGATAAAAATGTAGGCATCAGCTATGGTCCTTTTGCACATATGTATGATGTTGTATACATCTGTGTTTGGGACATAACCGAAGCCATATACTGGAAAATATGATCTACCGTGGTCCCTGTGGGGTCAGAAATTTTTCTAGAGCATTGTGTTGTTGGATTCCATACCAGAAGTCTTGTGTCATCTTGGTCATGGGAGAACTTGAAACATATATTCTCGTTTGACACTCCCACAATACGAAACCACCCATGGATGCCAACTCCGAAAGGTTGCTGAACATGCACTTGTTCTCCCGAAGCAGCATTCACTATAAATAGTGAATCTAAACCCATTAACAGTAGTGAGTATCCAACATGAAACAAGACATGTTGATCTAACACATTCTGCCTTCGCATGTGTTGTATACATGTCTCTGGTTGGCGTAGGCGTCAGAGCCAGAATTTATTCAAGCACATACATCTCCCTACAATTTTGGCACTGTTTCGCAAGAAGATTTCTTGCAGCAGTTCATCCGGAATAACCGGTAATGAAAGATAAATTAGTTGGAATTCACTTATTTTTCTCGAGGCACGTTTGGTAGTCTTGGTTTTCGGTAGGTTAATGTTTGATGTAGTTTATTTGCTTGAGGTCTCTGGTTGGCTTATAAGGAATGAACTTAAATTTCTCTAACTTATTAATTGTGTGAGATGTTGCATCCAATCAAAATTGATATGGCAGAATATTGTTACCGGTGTTATTGTTACCAGTTGGAATTAGCTGTTGTTTACCATAAAAATTGTCTTGTCTACCAAAGTTTTTCTTGCCTATACTAGCAAATATAAATTCTGTGAGAGTTCCGACATTCTTGTTTAAATTATCTCTGATTTTTTTTGTTTATTTAATTTGAAATTAAATGCTGCATCCAATTTTTTCTTGTAGAATGGAAATGCATGCTAACCAAATCCATGGGTCCTGCATGTGTATTTACCTTATCTTGCTAAGTTCGTTTATGCGTATCAACTTGGTTTCCAATATTTTTCCCCTTATCACACCATTAGAACCTGTCATCCTAAAGAACACCATCTTACTCCCAATTTAATCATTTCTGCAGATTCTGTATAATATATACAAAAATTTTGCATTCTCTAATTAGGATGTTACCACTGCCACACCCTCATCCATGTAGCCACACAAATACCACAATCAATTCTTGCATATGAAAAAGCTTTTGTTAAGATAATTTCTTATAAATAATGTCTGGACGTCTAAAATTCTTGTCATGGTCGAATTGTTTGACAGTTAATAAAACCAAAACCACTAGAATGCGGTATATATGACCCATATATACAAACCAAAACTACAATTTTCAACATGATAATTTACATTAATAAAACCAAAGTTAGGAGACACAATACTAATCCAACATGTCTAGAAAACTAAATATGTACATATAATTGTTCACAGATGGCCACCGAAACATTCTTACAAAACATGAGTGCATAATGTATTAATACCAAACACAAATAACTTAATGCTATTTTGTCCTATAATGATGGTGTTCCCTGGTTGACAGACAACTCGGAAGAGTCAGATGAGGAAGTTCATTGGTACCTCCTACTAGGTCCTGCCACTGCCCCTCCCCCCTGTTGATGGAGGTTGATCCTGTAATAATTTTGAAAAAATTATTCTACATGAATGAATAGAAAAAGACTATTAATTTAAATCGCTAAGTACATGAATTATTGTTACCTTGACTCCTGAGAACACGGTGGTGAACCTTGTTGCCTCCGACGCTGCAAACATAATAACCGATCGATCCCAAACGCACTCAGCTGTGCTTCCTTGTTGAAGTGTGCCTTGCATCGGTCTGCCAGCCACTGTATAATTTGGTCAGGCAACACGTTGGACGCATATATCTCGTCAACTGCTCGGGCTTTTTCTCCTTATGAGTATTGTCCCATGCAAGCATGTAGAAGATACCCCAACCAACGTAACTCAGTTCCACAATAAGCAGCGGAGATGGTCGATAGAGAGATCTTATCCTCCCTATGTCCGATCCTTTAATCTAGTACTTATCACCTTCTCTCTTTGGGTAGATATGGAGGCAGTTGTCTTGACTGTCTATGAAGTAGAGATCAGTGGTTGTGAAGAAAGAGAAGTGCCTTACAATATGCGGTGGAAATTGGATATCTTCCTATAGTAAGAAAACAAACTAACATGTTAAACACATGTTGAAACATTAGTTTCACAAAAAAAAAAGAAGAAACATATGTGGCGTAGGGCATAAACTTACATCTGTTGTGAATAGGTTTAACACGAAAGTCTGGTCAGGGAATCTCCGTACGTTCCTAAATACATTAACGTAACTAGCCAAACGGAACCAAAAAATGAAAATTCATCAATCTTAAAAAGAATAAACCATGAAAGACAGAGGGTAAAGTGTGTGAAAAAATACTTGATCAAAGTAGATAACACTTAGATGCCTACCGGAATTCTGGCTCCATATTTGTTTGCTCAATGTATTGACTAGTTGCTGTTGTTGCTCGAGAGATAGGCGACGAGAGTGAATTATAAAAAGGTGTAAATTATTGGTATCAAGTGATGTTGGGAGGAAGTCATGTTTCACTTTTAATGAGAATAGACCCAAACGTCATACTGGTTGTATTGGAAGTCGAAGGGATATCTCGAAACCACCCATTAGTAATCAAACCGTTTTGAAAATGTAAATTGATTAATAAAACCGATAATAAACTCTGTTTTGTTGGTAATCATTTGGTTTTGAAAAGGTAAATGAAGTTTAATAACCCTTCGTTGTTGGTATGACTTACTAAATAAACACAACGTACACAACATAAAACATTATAAGAAGTATAATCTTGTGTTTGTCATAAGGTAAACTATTCAAATCACTTTTAGTTAATTGCTTTACAAAATATGGAAATATTTCAAACGAATATCTCTTTTAAATAACAAAATGCGGTATTCCATTTTTAAACATAAAATTTATAATGGACTCAAAAAATCCTTTTAATGTATTTCATTATCAAAATCTCACTTAATAAATTTTTTTGTTTTTTATAGCGGTTTCGGGCCGACTAGTTCAATGTGTTATGACCCCATAGTAGTTTTTTCTCAATCAATAAGCGCAATACAAACCCTAAATCGAAAACTAATGTAAATTACTGCAAATAACATAATCTTAATAACTTATTGCAAGCGTTAAAGTATCACCAGACTAAGCAAATAAAACAATTATTTGAAGGGCATAGGTAGAACTCAGAGCATATTTTCTTTCCCATTAACCATTCGCTCTTCTTTTTTAGATATTTCATTGTAGTATGTTTTTGTGAACTGTCTTAACAATATACTTATGTTACAATGATTGTTTTTTAATTTTTAATATCAGGTAAACAAAACTACAATGTTGCGGATGTCAAATGAACACATCATGAAAACGTTCAACCAGAAATCCCAGGAAGTGCTGCATGACTCAAAGTCATGCTATAGTCAAATAGCTGAAAAGAGAGAAAGATTGGCTAATGTTAAATGAAATGTGCCTTGAGTTTCAGCTGACTTATTGGCTTTACATAAATTGTAACTAGTTTTATGGTATATGTAGAAAAAATTCTATCAGTATCTAAGATCATCATCTTCAAACTGGATTTGTTCTTAATTCTCGAAACTATGATATGATCAAATATAAATGTCTTATATATAACATATTCATGACACAGAAAAAATCAGCTAAAACAATGATACACGATTGAAAAGTCAAACTAACAAAAGAGATTTACACTGTTGGGAGTACTAGATGACCATCAACTCGTGAAGAACAACATTCAACCCTGGAGACTGCCAAGTTAACCCTTCAATCTAATCATTTGGTTGGTAAATCAATTGCACTAAGTAACATAAATAAAAAAAACAATACCATTAACACAATTCTAATTGATCCACTGTATTGCATAATCACAATGGTACGAACTCCTTAACCGAAATACAACCACAATTAATTGCAACTAAACTACAGTAATGAAAGCAAAACACATATTATTAAACATAATTATCATCCTAATAGACATAACACACTGTTATCTAGTACACCAGGCTCCATTCACAGTTACCTTAAATTACTACAAATTAAAACTCCTCAATACCAACTAATGGCAAATACATTGCGGTTAGTTAATCAGAATAAATCATGCATTTTAAGCCAAAATTCAGAAATACATTAAATCATGCATATAAAACCAAAAATTTGCAATGCACTAAATTCTGAAGACTAAGTCTTCCAATTGATCAACGTATCTTATGCATCGACGCGAACAATGCCATGTACGATCCTTGTTAGTTTCCACAAGGCATTGCCAACGGTAACGGATCTTCAACATCGTTCTACACATGTGTTGTGTCGCATTTTTCATCCATGACATGATTATCGCATTCATAGTTTGTGAATGAATGTCCTTTCTCCTGCTGTGAGTCGTTCACCTGGTGATGACATGATGGTCATTTATTGCAAAGTGGTTAAAAGGAGTTTAACGCAATGCACCTGTTTTGAGGAGTAGAAGTTTTTGTTGAAAAATTCATTCATGGACGTGATGTCAAAGGATTTATTGCTTTCATAGAGGCTCCGCTGTTTCATAGTTTTTTTTAAATAAAAAGAAGACGATCTTCATTAATTTACCCAGTTCATGTGACGAAAATTACAGGTTTAGATCCACAAAAATTACCTCATCAAAGGTGTTCTCGTTACCCTTTCGGTTGCTTATACCCGTCGCCATAAATTTCCTTGATCCACCCTTTTTAAAAGACTACGCACATAGAGGAATACATACACATAGTTTAATGCTTTTGAAAGGGACACCCACCGAAGAAGTTTTCCCCAGCATAAGCTTAGTTAGTGTAAACAAATCGTACCTTGGTCTTAGGTCGTGAATGGTCTTCGAACTTAACTAAAAACGACCTCGAAGAATTAGCAAACCTTTCTCGACTAAAACCTGAGTCTTTGGCTGATGCATTGTCGTCTGATCGCTCGTAAGGGTTACCTTGCACACTATGCTGCATCAGATCTAGACAGCGTTTGTAGTAATAACTGTACTTGTGACAATTAGAGCATGCTCTCTTCTTCCTCCAAGAAGACCTCTTGGAAGGGGATCCTTTGCTTTTGACAACAAAGGGATCGTTGATGCCTTCCACGTTTGGATTAGGAGTTGACTTGCCTTGTTTGCATGACTGCAAGCGGAAAACTAACTTTACAAGTTCAGACTGGACTTCGTCAAAGTCTGCAAGGTCCTTGCAAGCAATATCACACAGCTCGTTGCAATTCAATGCCAATGCACCAACTCGAAACTTTAAGACCCTTTCGACGTCATCATTCACATGCATTTATGTGATAATAAAATCGTTCTTTGCATTCTTTGTCCACTTTTTGTAGATCAACGAATCTGAAAACTCAAAGATGTATTTGAACTTCATGGCACAGAAAAAGTGACTACAGGGAATACCACGTGATTCAAACAGCTTGCACAAGCACGAGAACAGATTTTTACTTCTATCGACTTCCACCCGTCGATCTCTGGCCGGGTCTCCGAGAGCAGTCACACTGAACTCAACCTTCTCCAAGGTTGTGCTTAGTATCTTGATATTCAAAGCCCCTGCCCTCTGAATCTCATTACGAATTTTCTTAAAAATGTTTCGAGTGAAATAACATGATGTAAATCTTTCATATACCTCCAACGAGGTAATCATCACTGGCTTAGAGCATTGAGACTTAAAGTCAGCTATTAATTTATTGTTTCTATACTCCTTTAAGGCCCTATCCAGGTTATGCATGAAGTCAATGAAGGTATTCTTGCGATTAACATAAAATTTGATGAGAGAATTTATATCTTCACACTGTGACGTCGTCCTTATGTACCTGAAAAACTTATCCCGTAGGAAACAATGGGACCACATCGCATGAGTTTTGTACGTCTTTTCCATCCAGGTACTCCCAACAAGGTTGTGCTTATCCAAAATGGCTGCCCATCTTCGATCAAAATCTCTGCAGTCGTTGTTATCGTATATAAGACCCTTAAAATCCCATAGGAAATTATGATTCTTTATATTTTCACATGCATTTCTCTGAAGATACCATCTGCCTAACCGATGGGACGCATCAGTTAGAACATTTTTTATTGCATCTCGCATGGCAAGGTCTCCGTCAGTTATTACTGCTTTAGGACTTTTCCCACCCATGGCTTCAACAAACGTTTCCAACAACCACTTATACGTGTCTGTGGTTTCGTCGGATAGTAGGCCGGAGCTGAAGATAACAGTCTGTCCATGATGATTGTATCCGGAGAAAATGACTAAAGGTTTGTTATATTTATTCTTCTTGTACGTTGAATCAAAGGCAACAATATCTCCAAAGCAGTGATAGTCGACAATTGACTACCCATCTGCCCAAAAAATATGCTTGAGCCTTTCGTCACTAGTGAACGTATACTTCCCAAAGAACAACGGATCATTGTTTGACTTGCCAATCAAATAGTTTATTGTTGCATTGGCATCCCCATTTTTTACTTTTGATCTACGATAACGATCAATGTGGTTGTATAAGTCTTTGCGTGTGAAGCCAGCATGACGATATCCACCATTCTGGAACGCAATATATCCCATAATATGGAACGTTTTGACACCAAAATTATGAAGATTTTCCACTTGGACTTTATCAGTAACAGTGAGACGACGATTGGCCAGAACCAGATGCGCAAATTGGGGGGGCGTCAGATTGTGGTTGTAAGATTCCACAAAACATGATACCTTCCATCTACCGCAGTCGTATCAAGCTTTACCCTAAGCCGAGCTGGACACTTGGTTCGCGTGAGTGACCTTGCCTCCCTTGATCTATCATCCAGATCAAGATACCTCATATTCTTCCAGCCCATCCTTACTGCAAACAAGTTGCCTACAAATGATTCTACCTTCGTTATTCCTAACGACGTCGTCCTTCCTCATTACAAATCCATGCCAACAAGCATAAGTGTTATCAAATTGGCAAGCCTCATTCTCTGTCCTAAACTCCAGGTTCCAAATATCCTCCACCATTAAATCCGCTATTCTTTTTACACCACAATCTTATTCACTCTTGCTAGTAGAATCTAGCGAATCCACATCATCATCTTTAGCATCATCTTCTGCATTCAGTTGATAATCGAAATCATCACCCAAATCATTATCAGAATCATTCTTAACATCATCCTCGTTTCTGGACATAATTTTAACCCTGCCAAAATCTAGGTTGGTGACCAAAAATGTGAATAAACAGAACCAATGGCAGCAACTACAGGAAGCTAACCTAAGCTGCATGTAAAAATACCGAAACCAAACCCATTTAAACTAACCAATTATTTACGACTCCAGTATAAGGTTTTAATTTTAATACCCCAAATCTAGCCACAACATAGAACTGGATAATGTGACTTAATTTCCAAATTCCAGAATAGCAACCCAACACTATAAACAGAGAGCCGTTGAACAGGCATAGACTATTATCAAAATTAAACTAATCCGGATTAACAAAAATACTTAATTGGACATACCTTGATGACAACCAAAGGTTGAGTTTGAACGGGTAAAATTGAACTACTGGAGGGAAGTGACCTTACCTAATTCGCCGCACCTAATTCGAAGGCAGCTGAAAAATGGGGATGGTAAACCAGCTTCCACCAGCCATAGTTTCGTCAACAGCAGAAGTTCAGCTACTAGGATAACAAATTTCACTGCTGGAGCCACATCAGGTTAGCATTCGACCTCTCCTCAATTAACGTTGATGCCTAGCCGACGGAACTAGAGTACTAGTTCTGGCTCCTGTTATTCGAAAGAGATAATGCTTGCTAAACGGACTTTGGGTTGATTAACGAAGGCCAAAAAACAAAAAAAAAGGTTGGGTACTATGGAGGTTATGCATTTTCCAAGTTCTCAGAGATGCATGTTGAATTTTAGGAAGAAATGGAGAGTATTTAAAAAAAAATAATTTAGAGATTAGAAATTATTGCAAATGTTCTCCAATACACTATACAGTATGTATACACTAGCTAATGTAGTATGTTTATGTTATAGGTTCATTAAAAGCTTTTGCTATAACTAATGAATCAATTAATGAAAGGTAGAAAACTTTACTTGATCAATGACTGTGATGATGATGCCTAAATAAGGATAAATTACCCACAAAATTGCCATAAGTTTCGAAGAAAACACCAAAATTTGAATATAGAAGCTTGGCTGAGGCGGATTCCCAATTAATATGGATTCAAAATCTGCTATAGAAGTTATATGTTCAATTGTCATCAATTCCAATTTTATATTGTGACAACATGAGTACTGTTTTATTAGCGGCCAACCCAATTTTTCACAGCAAGACAAAACATTTCAAGTTGGATTTGCATTTCGTTCGAGAAATAGTGAATCAAAGGCTTTTGAATGTTGTTCATATATATTGATTTAGTTGATCAAGTAGTAGATATTTTTACCAAAATTCTTTCTATTGATCGCTTTAATAAATGCAAGTTTAAAATTAAACTGACTTCTAAAATTCCATTAAATTTGAGGGAGAATAATAGAGTTAAAAAAATAAAGTTTTATTATAATAACTATTTAAGATTTTATTATTTTTTGTTTTCATAATATATTAGTTCATTAATAAGCACTAACTTATTTATTGATTTAATTCTTTATAAATTAAATATATGTAATAATATTCACGTTGATAAATATTGTCATGTTTTAATTTAAAAATCTTAGATTCAAGTTTTGTACATAATGTTTTTTAATTTATTATATATAGTGAAAGATATTTTAAAAGGAAAAGTTATACAAAAAATCTCTCTTATATTCCTATTTTAGTAGAGGTAGATGTCCGGTCCTAAGACATATGCTTAATTTGTGTTTTTATTTTTAATTTTTATTAGTTATAAAAGAAACAAAAGTATAAAAGATAAAATTATTTTATTTTCATATATTCTTTTATAAAATTTTAAAATAAATAACACTAAAAAATAAAAATAAAAAAAACAAAATAATTTCTATGATTTTTTTCTTAAGCCATTGCTAAGGAATTTATGTTGTTGGTCTAAAATCCTATTTGGTTTAAAAATAATATTTATTAAAAAATTACTGGTTTTTCTTTTCTTGTCTGAAGAGAGAAAACTGCTTAGTCCAACTTAAATATGCTGTTGGGATTTTTGAAATATCTTGTTCCTAGTATATTTCTTTTTAATTTTTTAGTTATGGTCAATTTTTTATTGGATAATCTTCACATTACTATACTTTGATATTGGTCCCAAGTTTTTTTTTTTTTTGAACTTGTATTGGTCCTAAATTTGATTGGACTATTGGATCAATTTATTTGGAATTTAGTTTTATCTTTAACAAAAGTCCATATTAAGGCCGAGGTTTTTGTATTTAATTTTTAAATATGGTAGCTGTTGGATTTTTTGACATATATTTGTCCTAAATTTGATGTTTATTATTTTCATAGTTATGATCAATTTATCATTTTGGTATTATGTATTTATTTTTTAAATATTTTAAAAATATTGATATTTCAATAATTTTAATCATTAATTTATATATTTTATAATCAATGAATAAAATTACTGACACATCAGTATTCTTTTTAAAATGCTTCTTAACTTATATTCTACAAAATCTCAAATACTAAGGCCAAGGCTAATATTTAAATTTGTTATGTCAGTATTTAATATGTTATATCATTATTTATCAAAAACGGTTGAGAACAATGGCCAAAATAAATATTCTCATAAAAATATATTTTCATAAAAACTAAAAACTTAGTTAATAACCCTAAAATATTTCATACAAGACAATTTTTTCTTAATTCTTAATGGATGAACAAAATAAGATCCTTGAGCAGTATTAAATTCTTTATGCAATCAAAACCTGGAACATTTTTAAACTACAAAATCCTATCAAAAATCGAATAAATCTATAGTAACATTCAGAACAATTCAAACTTAACATATTATTCATAGTTTCAGTCTTAAATAATAATGCAACATTATATAAAGGATAAAATTTCGTAGCTAAAAACATTAATTGTACTCAAAACAAAGCAATTACAAGTTTACAACAGAATCATTAGGCAAAAGACACTACACAAAAAGATAATGCTTTTATTTCCCTCTCTCTCGAATCCCCCTTCTTCTCTCTTTCCTTTTCCTTCTTTCTTTTCTTTTTCTTCTTTTTTTCTTCCTTCAGAAGTGTGTGTTAGTGAGAGTGACGATAGGTGAGAAAGATGAGTGTAGTGTTAGAATTTGGGATAGTGTGGAGTAGCTTAGATATTTTTTTATTGAAAATAAGGTTAGTGGTGTAATTTTATAAAATAATTAAAAGAGTAAAATAATAATCAATAACTAAATTAAATATAAAATTTTCATCTTTAAAATATCTTCTAATTATAATTTGTACATTATTTGTGATAGAGGTTATTAGAATCAGTTAAAGTTGAGTCAGTTAGTGATTACTGATTAGTTAATAGGACTTAGCTGAATTTTGTTAGTTGCAATTTAATTCTGTTAGTTGCCATCTGTCCTCACTTCACTATATATAATGCACTATGTAATGAACAGTTCAGTAAGTTCAGATTCAACTAATTCAGTTCAACACGCTTCTCTAGAAACCTCTCTTCTCTTCTCTTCTCTTCTCTCAAATCCTCAGTTTCTTTTGTTCTTCTTGAAATCATTCCTTCTTCAATTCTTATCTGTGGAATCTGATACCTTTCATGGTATCAGAGCTTCGATCACTCTGCTTCCATGGCTGCGGAACCCCAGAACAGTCTCAGCTCAATTTCTCAGGCACCGATGCCCCTAAGCTTCACGTCTTCCCCAATTTCGATGAAATTGGATGAGGACAACTTTCTGTAATGGAAGGACCAGGCGGAATCAACCATTGAAGGTCACGATCTGCTACATCACATCACTGGAGAGAAGATGCCAACGCGGTTCTTACCTTCAGGAGAAACGAATCCTGGATACGTAGTATGGAAAAGACAATATTCACTACTAAAGTCGTGGTTGCTGGCTTCAATGACCAAGCCATTCACAACTCGAATGGTTGGGTGCGTGTACACATATGAGGTATGGAAAAGACTTGATGATCATTTCTCCTCTCAAATTAGAGCAAAGATAATGCAGTTAACACACAAATTAAGTAGCATCAAGATAGGGAATTCTGTAAATGAGTATGTGTTGGCTCTGAAAAGCACAATAGATGCACTAGCCTCTGTTGGTGAACCTATGCGTGAAAGTGACTATGTAAATGCAATACTAAATGGCTTGACAGAAGATTATGCAAATGTAATCACGTCTGTAGTTGCTAGACCGGTGAGCATATCAGTAGGAGAACTAGAAGCATTACTCTTGACTCATGAGAGCATGCTAGAAAGATTCAGGAAACCTGAGCTCTTCATCCAAGCAAACGTGGCGCAGAACACACAAGGATACAACATAAGAGGAGGTTTTAGAGGAGGCTCCAGAGGAGGAGACTACAGGAACAGAGGAGGAAGGTCGATGAGAAGTGGCAGATTTGGAGCTGGTCAATTTCAGAACAGAAATGTTGAAAATGGACAGGGCAACAATTCAAGATTTGAAGAGAGGTTCCAAAATGACTACTCAAGATTCGTAAATAACAGTTCAAGATCGAATGAAAGGCCAATCTGCCAAGTGTGTGACAAAATTGGACATACAGCCAAAACTTGCTGGTATAGGTATGAAAGAGATGATAACCCAAGATCCCAATATGCTGCTCAGAACTCCAACAACAATTCAACTCCTCAAGAACTACTAGCTACTCCATCAACAACCCATGATCCAAACTGGTATCTGGACTCAGGTGCAACACACCACATCACTTCAGATGAGCAGAACTTGACAGAGGGAGTGATGTATGAAGGATCTGATCAAGTAATAGTAGGAAACGGCTCAAGTTTGCATATCAACCTAATTGGAAAATCTAGCTTTAAATCTGATTTGAGCAATAGGGAGTTCTTGTTACAAAAACTTTTACATGTGCCCAATATTACCAAAAACTTACTTAGTGTGTATCAGTTTTGCTGTGATAATAAAGTATTCTTTGAATTTCATGCTGATTGCTGTTATGTCAAAACTCAGGAAACTAAGGAGACTGTCATTCATGGCAAAGTTGACAAAGGGATGTACAAGTTTGTCAACTTCACCCTATCACCCACAAAAGCTGCCCATGTCTCTATAATGTCCGATACAGATAACTTCCAGTTATGGCACAATAGACTAGGTCATCCCTCAAATAATGTCGTTTCAACAGTTTTACAGTCTTGTAATCTTTCTTTCAGTATCAATAAGGCAGTGTGTCCAGCTTGCTGCATTGGCAAGTCTCATCAGCTGCCCTTTCCAATTTCTCATACTGTATATACTGAACCACTTCAGCTTGTGTACTCTGACATATGAGGTCCTGCCCCTATGCCTGATTCTAATGGAAACTTCTATTTTGTCAACTTCATCGATGCCTACTCTAAGTTCACTTGGCTCTACTTGCTCAAAACCAGGTCCCAACTTAAATCAGTTTTTAAAGCTTTCCAAAATATGGTTGAATTACAACTAAACAAGAAAATTAAAATGCTACAAACAGATAATGCTGCTGAATATGTAAGCCTGTCTAAAGAATTGCAGGGCCAAGGCTTAATTCACAGGTTCTCTTGTCCACATATACACCAGCAGAACAGCAATGTAGAAAGAAAACATAGACATGTTGTAGAGAAAGGCTTATCTATGCTGGCTGGAGCTGGAATGCCAACTCATTTCTGGGGAGAAGCGTTCACCTCTGCTGCTAACCTCATTAACCAATTGCCAACACCTACTTTAGATAACAAGTCCCCGGTTGAAAAGCTATTTGGAAAGAAACCTGATTACACCAGCCTTCGAGTCTTTGGCTGCCTATGCTTCCCTCACCTAAGGCCTTACAACAAGAATAAGTTGGAATTTAGATCCTCCCCCTGTGTTTTTACTGGTTACAGCTCACTTTACAAAGGGTACAGATGCTTAACTCCTGATGGCAAAACCATAATCACAAGAAATGTTATGTTCGATGAAGAAAAATTTCCGTTTAAAGATTGCAAATTCCTACATGAAGACTCCAATCCTCCCCCAACTGTGCTGCAGCAATTCCCTACAATTCCAATTGTCTCTGCTCATAAGCCTTCACCAGCTCCCTCATTCACACAAAGACAACCCAACACTCCTTTTCATTCCCTTCTTACTTCTGCTACTTCATCCACTGCCTCTCAGAACCCTTCAGGCGCCCAATTTCCAACCCCATCAACTACTAATGATAACAGCCAGCTCAGACCACCCACTCAACCTCCCTTCCCTTCCACCAAGTCAGCAGCACCCTCAAACATCCCAGTACCAATACCAATTTCTGATATAGAAGTCATTCTTCCAGTAGCACCTGCACCTCCTGCCATTTCCTCCTCAACTAACACACACTCAATGATTACAAGAAGCAAGACTGGTTGCCTCAGACCAAGGGTTTTTCATGCTTCAGTAGAGCCTAGATCAGTCAATGAGGCAATGGCTCACCCACAATGGAAAGAAGCAATGGATCTTGAATACAATGCTCTCATGAAGAATCAAACCTGGAAGCTTGTTCCACTTCCCAAAGGCAGAGAGGCAATTGGGAGCAAATGGGTGTATCGGGTGAAATACAATGCTGATGGGACACTACAAAAGTATAAAGCAAGGTTAGTGGCTCAGGGATTTTCTCAAAGGCCGGGCTTTGATTTCACTGAAACTTACAGTCCAGTGGTGAAGCCTACCTCTATTCGGATAGTCCTGACTGCAGCATTAACATATGGCTGGAACATTAGGCAATTGGATGTCAATAATGCCTTCCTTCATGGAGATTTAGGTGAAGAGGTATACATGAAGCAACCTCAAGGTTATTCTGTAGGTAATGGCAACCTGGTCTGCAAACTGACTAAGGCTTTATATGGACTAAAGCAGGCTCCCCGCGCCTGGTACCATAAACTGTCTACAGCACTGAGACATTTTGGTTTCACAGCAACCAAGTCTGATGTGTCTGTCTTTACCAGGTCCACCAAAGAAGGCAACATCTTTGTCTTGGTGTATGTAGATGACATCATCATTACAGGCAGTTCTAGCTCTGCCATAACTCAGTTAATTGAACAGTTGAATGCCAAATTTGCCTTGAAAGACATGGGGGAACTTCACTATTTCCTGGGAATTCATGTTACAAAAGCTAAAGAAGGAAGCCTGATTATGTCACAAGAAAAGTATGTTGGAGATCTTCTTGCTAAGGCTGGCATGACCGGGTGTAAACCCTGCACTACACCACTACCTACTTCAATCAGGCTATCTGCATTTGGTGGGTCTGCCTTCACTGATCCACGACTCTATAGATCTGTGGTTGGGAGCTTACAATACCTTACCATCACAAGACCTGAGCTGTCATACTGTGTCAGCAAGGTGTCTCAGTTTCTGCAGCATCCTTTGGAAGAACACTGGAAATTGGTGAAACATGTACTTCGATATGTCAGTGGAACCTCAACTTATGGATTACAGCTGCATAGAGTTAAAGACATGACAGTCACAGCCTATAGTGACTCAGATTGGGGAGGAGATCCAGACGATCAAAAATCTACTGGAGCCTTCTGTGTGTTCTTAGGGAAAAACCTAATCTCCTGGAGCTCCAAGAAGCAGTCAGTGGTTGCAAGGTCTAGCACAGAGGCAGAGTATCGAGCAATGGCCAACTTGGTAGCTGAGCTTCTCTGGATCAAGCACCTGCTGCATGAATTAAAAATTCCACTAACCAAGGCTCCAATGATATACTGTGACAATCTTAGCGCCGTTCTCCTAGCAGCTAACCCAATTTTACACTCAAAATCCAAGCATTTTGAGACAGATTTGCACTTTGTCAGGGACCATGTCAATAGCAAAACAATACAGGTGAGCCATATCCCAGGGTCGGTACAAGTGGCTGATGCCTTGACTAAGGCTCTGCCAAGCAGGAGCTTCCTGGAGTTTAGAAGCATGCTGAACATTACTGATGCAAAGCTATTTTTCAGCAAGAGTAATGACAAGTTCACCAAAACAGGCACTAAAAGGAGTATAGAATATTTGGAGAGTAGAGAGCATGAAGAAGTGTGTAAAGAACCAACTAGCAAAGAAAGAAAGGAAGAAGATTAGAAAGCAGGGGTCATGATAGAGGTTATTAGAATCAGTTAAAGTTGAGTCAGTTAGTGATTACTGATTAGTTAATAGGACTTAGCTGAATTCTGTTAGTTGCAACTTAATTCTGTTAGTTGCCATCTGTCCTCACTTCACTATATATAATGCACTATGTAATGAACAGTTCAGTAAGTTCAGATTCAACTAATTCAGTTCAACACGCTTCTCTAGAAACCTCTCTTCTCTTCTCTTCTCTTCTCTCAAATTCTCAGTTTCTTTTGTTCTTCTTGAAATCATTCCTTCTTCAATTCTTATCTGTGGAATCTGATACCTTTCAATTTGCATTCAAATGTCTATTTTTAATAAAAATTAGAGATAAGTAAATTAATTCTCTTTTATTTGTAAAATAAAATTAAAAATCTAAATATTTAAAATTAAGGCATAGAGAATATTCACTATTTTTTAATTATAAAAATTTTAAATAATAAATAAGAATTTATTCAACTTATATATAAAAATTTCTAAAAATAATAATAATTATCATAGAATCCAAATTATATATATTGGTATGAATTACTAATATTATTATTATTGTTAGATATAACTATTTATATATGTTTTTTATCAGTTTAAATTTTTTAAAAAATAGTATTATAATATAATATTAGAATTTTTATAATTTAAAAATTTAAAATTTGATTTTTATTATTTAAAAATAATTTCAATTTACGCACCCTCCAAAAGAAAGAATTTTGACCAATGTGATTTGAACAATCGGAAAAGTTAAAAAATTTATCTTTTATACCATAAAAAATATAAAAAAAGCAGTATAAAAAGTTATGGACACACCATTTCTCACAAGTTCTACATTGTATTTTTTTAGGTCTTGAAATTATGCTGTACTTTTAATTTATTGTTGTATTATTCTATTAATTTTAAATTTTTAATGCTAAATAAACTTTTATTTTTTTGTTGTATTTAATTTTTAAATATGGTAGCTGTTGGACTTTTTGACATATATTTGTCCTAGATTTGATGTTTATTGTTTTTATAGTTATGATCAATTTGTCATTTTGGTATTATGTATTTACTATTTATTTTTTAAAATATTTTAAAAATATTAATATTTCAGTAATTTTAATTTTTTATCTCAACTATATTTATATATTTTATAATTAATGGATAAAATGACTGAAACATCAATATTCTTAAAACGCTTTTTAACTTATTATTTTGTCGATTTTTAGCAAATTGATGGTGGTTTGATATCTAGTGGTCTGGGAGCGAAACCGACTCCTCTTTGCAGGTGTCAGTTTTCTAAAAGTGTATCAAAGTGTCTTCAATTAGACGGGTATTGGGAATAAAGATAAATTAGAACTTATAAACCAATGAAAGACACAAAAAGATAAAGTTTTCAGAGAAAAGATGTGCTGAAAATGGAAAGAATTGCGTTGAAATTGAAAGAAAGCAGTAGAATGCCTTCGACTGGGTCAAAGGGCTTTGACATGAAAATTTAAAATGCAAAAATGTAAATTGAACAGAGAAAATAAAGGATACTTAAAAGATAAATTTACTTAAAAAAATAAAGTTTACAAGAAGATAAATTGAAAGAATGAAAATATGAAAGGAACCCTACAGAAAAGTTACTCGATCGCAGACTCAGGAAATCTTTGGGATGTGAGTATGCTTGAGTGTTTTTTTGAGTTTAAAGTTCCAACCCTTATTCCCTAAGACTTCCTAGTATTTATAATTTACTTTTGGTAACTGACAATTAATTACAATTAATTACAAGATCACAGCCTTGAATGCGTACTCCTTGGTAACCGTTCCCGCCTTTTGATTATAATTGTTTTCCATAATTTCCTCGCGTGATGGAAGCCTTTAACTTCTCCACTACCATAACTGTTTGATCCATTTATTCGAACTTGTTCGATTACCCGTCTCGAATATCTTGTTCGATCAGACTTATTCGATTTAATAAAGTAAATGTAATCGAATCTGCGTTGATTACCTCCAGCCCATGCTTGCGCATGTATCTTTTCGAAAACTACCTATGTCTTTGGCCTCTTTATTACTTCGAACCAATTTACCTTTATCGAAAATATTTTTCCATCAACATTTATATTCGACAAAATCCCAAATACTAAGGCCAAGGCTAATATTTGAATTTGTTATGCTATTATTTAATATGTTACATCATTATTTATCAAAAACGGATGAGAACAATGACCAAAATAAATCTTCTAGTTTTAGTTAAAAATTACAGGAACCCAAGCAAAATAGTATATTTTCATAAAAACTAAAAACTTAGTTAAGCTTAAAATATTTCATATAAGACTATTTTTTAATTCTTAAAGGATGAACAAAATACGGTACTTGAGTGGTATTAAATTCTCTATGCAATCAAAACCTGGGAAAAAAAATTTTAAACTATAACATCCAATTAAAAATCGAATTAACCTATAGTAACATTCAGAACAATTCAAACTTAACATATTATTCATAGTTTCAAACTCAACATCTCAAGTCTGAGGTGGCCAAAGACATAACTTTACTTCAGTCTTAAATAATAATGCAACATTATATAAAGGATAAAATTTTGTAGCTAAAAAACATGAATTGTACTCAAAACAAAGCAATTAGAACAGAATCATTAGACAAAGACACTACACATAAAGATAATGCTTTTTATTTTCCTTTCTTCACTTCATATTTGATCTTTTTTCATCATCATCATCATCATCATTTTGGTCTTTCCCATCAATCTGCAAAAATTCAAGGCTACACTACTAGCTACTAGAAATGATATATGAAATAATAAATATAGCCACAAACAAGTACGTGTATGTATGTAAGGATTTTCAATGCTTAAATAGTCAAAATTGTCTCTAAAGTCTGAAAAATCATTCGTTCTCTAAATAGGTTTTTAAAAGATTTTTTAAATCAAATTTGTCTTTCAAAAATTTTAAGTTAGTCACATTAATCTTTTCGTCGTTTTTATTGCTGACGACGTCAAAATTTGCTAATGTGAAGGATAAATTTGATTAAAAAATTTTTCAGAGACTAATTTAAAAAATAAATAATCTTTTAAAGACAAATTTGATCATTTACTCAATTTTTGTTAGAAATTTTCATGCAAGTATAAATAAAGCATTAGAAATTGAATAAACCAACCTCGCAATGTGGGATATGAACAATTTTTTTCAAATCCAGACCTGTCTTCTTGTTATACCTTGCACTTAGTATAGGACAATCATCTATCTCTAAGAATTGAAGATTATGGAATTGATCCATCTTGATGGGAAGAAATGACAAGAGTCTACAAGAAATGATACGAAGTTCTTCAAGAGAATCACTTGGAAAGCATGTGGGAAATGATTCCATTCTTCCTCCCCATATTCTCAAATAGCGCAATTTAGTAGCTCTGTAAAGCCAATCAGGTAAAGCTTCCAACTTGAATGATCCATTAATCTCAAGCACTTGAAGGTTCAAACTATAGGCTGCCACATTTTCTTTTCTTCTTCTTCTTCGCCTTCGAAATTCACCAGGTCAGTACACCAATGAATCACTAACTTCTTTAAAGTAGTTAAGCGACCAACAGCACTTGGTACAGACACTAACTTTGTACAAAACCAAAGAAACAAGAATTTGAGTTGTCGAAAGTGTCCTATGTTCATGGAGGACAAACTTGTAACTTTGACAGTTAGAAAAAGATATTGAAGGCTGATGAGATTTTTCATGTAACATTTAGGAAGGTTCAAACATTGTAGATTTTGCAAGTCACAAATGGAATTAGGGAGTGTTTTCAAACTACTACAACCTTTTAGATTGAGGTATCTCAAGTGTTTCTTCATCTTGGCAAAACAATTATCAGGCAATGAAATGAATTTCATCTCTCTTCTAAGTTGAAAACCTTTAGATAGTTGAATTTGTCAGAGGCCAATTCCTCCATGGATGCTTCTTCTTGTTTCCCCAGCTGCACGATGCTTCTAGCTTTGCTTGACTCCTTCATTGTTAATTTTGCAAGTTCATGTACAAAATCATGCATTTTGAGCCTTCTAAATGTCATTGAATTTTTCAAATTAAAGGAGTAGGAAGAAGCATCAATTTGAAGCAAAGAAGCTGAAACTAGCTTCGATCTTAATATAAAACTCTCCAATGTCTTCTACGTCTTCGTCTTCGCGTGTAGGTTGAAGGAGTCCATGCGCCATCCAAAACATAATCAACTCAATAACCACAAATGGATAATCTTTTGGGAAACAAGAGCAATATGAAAAACATTGCTTTAGTTCTGGTGGCAAGTAATTATAGCTCAATCTCAATGATGGCAAAATAGCATTATTTTCTTGATCTAACTCCCACATCTCACTATCACTTATTTTTTTCCACTCATTTTCATCATGAGATTTTGATCTAAGAAGGCAACCTAAGGTTACTATTGCTAAGGGTATCCCATTACATTTTTGAACAACATTTTTTCCAATTTTCTTAAGCCTTGGGTATTCCTCTGCTTCCTTCTCTGCTTCTTGGAATGAAAATTTCACAAATAGTTTCCAACACTCACCTTTGTCAAATGGTTTCAACTCAAATTGAAGATTGCTTCCCATAATAGAGGCAACATTTTTGCTACGAGTAGTCACCATGATTTTGCTGCCTTTCGATTCTTTATCGCTGCTCGCTGTGAATAGGTAGTCCCTCAATACTTTCCATTTAGAGAGATTTTCATTCCAGACATCGTCTAGCACGAGCAGGAACCTCTTACCATGTAATTTCTGATCAAGAAGAGATTTCAAAGCATCCAAACTAGAATTTTGTTCAACTATATATGGTTTTGAGGCAACTTCAACAATTTGGAATATTATCCTATTAACAACAAATGAGTCAGACACACACACCCACATTAGTACATCAAAATTCTTTGACACTTCAATATCATCATTTTAAATGCCTGTGATGTAAACGATTTTCTGTTGAGATTGATATGTTGTGTTTGTTATTTAATTGGTTGATTTCTGGATTTTTGGTGAAACGGATTGAATCCGTGACTTTTAGTTTCCTTTTATTTAAATACATAAGGAATGGTCCTAAATGATGGATTTGAAAATGTTGGTTTTGATTGAGTTGAGGTTGAAAGGAGGGGACTCGTGATGGGTGGCAAACTTCAGTTATTAGGGGAGGTGCTGTTGAAAATTTTCCAAGAATTTGAAAGAGGCAATTTATATATAAATTCGAGGGTTTGGGAATAAGAAAGTAAGTCTGGAGGTTATGCTTGGTGTTGAGCTGTGATTAGTGGTAATTGGCTTGAGAGAGAGAGAGAGAGAGGATAAGGATGGAGTATGATTAAGGCATGGTGATGATTTTTGGTTGATTATAGTGATATGGGATGATGACTATGATTAATGATGATGGTGATATTATTGATGACATGATTTGAGATTTAATAAGATGTGAGTTGATGAGATGATGAAAGTAATGAACGAGGCTGTTGGTCGGCGTTGGACGAATGATCGAGAGTCTCGGAGATAAAGGAATCAGAGCGCGGCAACGGAAGCGCACTAAGTAAAAAGACCTTGGAACTACTATGTATTGGATATAAAGGCAGACTACACTCATGTACTCGTGGTGGCGGATGGAATTTTCAAGGGTGAAAATTTCTGTTAGGGGGGTAAAATGCAAAACTCGGTCAAACCGGAATTAATTAAATAATAAATTAAAAAAGAGCAAATATGGTTAGAAAATTTAGCAATCGGAATTTGATAATTTAAATATCATATTTGGACTCAGTGAATTTTTCTGAGTCAGAAAACATAGTTTTCTGCGTAAAAATGCGCACTAAAATTTTGACCAGTAGTATTGACTGCGATCTGTCCGGTACTGTGGCTAAGAAAATTAATTAGAAGTGAATGATTTTAAGAAATAAAAATTTATAATTTGGGAAGATAGAAATATTTAAAATACGATTTAAAACTCTAATCTTAAAGGTTTTGGACCAAAATTGGGCTAACGGACTAAACCAAGTGAACCGGGTCCAAGTGGGCCCAAGACCAAGACCCAACTTATATAAACATTAGTTATGAGCATTTCAACTCATTAACCCTAAAGAAAGGGTGTGGGGCGCTGAAATGGAGAAGAGAGGAAGAAGAGAGAAAATCCTAACTTCATCAAATTTTAAATCATCATAACTTTCTCTCTGGAACTTCGATTGACAAGTCGTTTGTAGCCACGCGTCGCTCTTCTCATCATCTACAATTCTATCTAAGTTTTGTGGTGAATATTCCACTGTCATCTGCCCAGTTTTCATTTTCACCCTTAAATTCGAGTTTGGTAATGGGTGTTGAGTAATTTTATGATTTTGGTTATTTAGGAGTGCTCTAGTATCAGCCATTGGTGAGTTCCATCAACCAATTTTATAGGGTAAGGTAAGGAACCCTCTAACCTTTGTGATTTATCAATTTTATAAACCCTAGGTTGATTATAACTGTGAAAATTGATTATGTTAGAGTATTGGGTGATTTTGGTGCACAATTGGAAGATTGATATTGCTTGTGGGATTTTGGTGAGGCTTGGAGCTAAGGGTTGGTGGAGACTCCTAAGAAGAATCTCAATTATTTTGGCTATAAGAGGTATGGTTTAAGCTTCATTTAAGTACCGTGTGGTGTGATGATAATTCCTAGGCTAGATGCCCCCAAGATTAAGTTTGGATTGTATAAATGGTTGGTACTAATATGTATAGTTGATATATAAGGTAAATTAATGATTGGGTTCAGAATTGTGTGAATTTGTATAGTTGGTGTGTTGAAAATTTGATGAATTGGATAATGAATGTTAGTTTGTGGAATATGCATTTAAATTGTGAATTTGGGCCGGAAGCCGTGAATTTTGGGCTGGAGGTCGGAAAGAGGTAAGGAAGGTAAGTGATGTGTGTATTGTGTGATGTCATATGAGATTGAATGGATATTGAATATTGAGTGTGTGAATAAATGGGAGGAATGTGGAATAATAAGAAATTAGGAATTTATGAGTGGAAGGTGACGAAATTGAATTGAATTGTGTAGATGAGGTAGATTTGGTTTTGGTTGAGTGTAATTTTGTGAATGTGGTTAGGTTGTGGTCATTTGGATGAGTGAAAATGAATTTGACTTGTGAACATTGGAATAATTGGTGATTTCTATTTTTGGGTAAAAACTGATTTTTGACCAACTTCGATAGTTCGTAACATGGCCGTCGGAGTTAGGAATTCTTCAAAACTGGATTTTTATGAAAGTTCATTCAACTTCCAACAGTTCAAACATGGTTGAAAAATGAATTTTGCAGAAGAAGTTATGTCTGGCGGAAGTTTGAGGTTTGAAAATGAAATTCTGCAGCTTTTTAAACTTAGTAAAATTTTTGGTAAAACGTAGTCCGACGCGCACGCATCACTCACGATGTTTACTCTCTCATGCGTGTGCTTGCCTGATGTGTATACGTCGCTGTATTGATGCAGGTGCGTGGTATAAATTCCAGAGAGTTGTGATGGTAACGTGCCGGTTTTGTGCGAGAAGCACAAAACGCATCCATGCGTACGTGTGGCTAATGCGCACGCGTCACCCTACCTCTCTACTTCCCACGCATGCGCATGGGCAACACTTAAGCGTCACCTGCTTTTCTCCGCTACCCACGCGTGGGCGACACGCATGCGTGACCCCATTTTCTGCAAAAAATTGATTTTTGTGTTTTTAAAGTCGAATTTCAGACTTTTAAGCCTCCATTTTCATCGTTTTAGTCTTAAATTTTTATAGTATGCCTAGTAATGAAAAGAAGCTAGGACATGTGGTAACTTGTGGATGAAGTAAAGTGAGAATCAATGATGAATGATGAGAAATGATGATTGTATGAGTTGCTGAGGATGATGGTGAAAGTGCTGTGTATGTTATGAGCCGGATGGCTGCAATAAGCATTGAATTATGGCTGAGTATGTATACATATATGACTAATGATTAAATGATTATGATTGATTGAGGAAGCTTGAACATGTGGCGAGTATGCCAAAGATGAATATATGATTAATGAATGAATGTGGTAAATGAATAATGATGAAAAATGTTGAATGTGAATATGCTTGTGTTTTTTCTCTGGTTGTAAGGGTGACAGGGCACCGATACCCTCTAATGATGATAGGGAACAAATACCCTATAATGGTGACAGGGCACGGATTCCCTCTAATGGTAATAAGGCGCAACAGAGAGACTGTGTCCGAGTAGTAGGCAGTGGCATTGTCCACTTGCTCCGAATATGAGATGGAAAAGGAGAATTATGATAAATTAGTTTAATTATGGAGTTTTGAATGAATGTATGTCTGTGATACCTGGGTAGTAGCAAGGGTCGTAGTTCGTCCCACTTTCCTCGGGTCACTGTTTGAGAATTGGTAATAATGAAGAGTGATTATGAATGAATGTGTATTTGTGATACCTGGGTAGTAGCAAGGGTTGTGGTTCGTCCCGCTTGCTCCAGGTTAATGTTTGATATTTGATAACAATGATGATTGATTTTAAACTGAATGAATGTATGTTTCGAGATCCTGTGCAGTAGCAAGGGTTGTGGTTTGTCCCACTTGCTCCAGGTCAGAGATTGTGACGCTTAGGTAGTAGCGGCAGTAGTGGTGATTCCACTCGCTCCAGGTTGAGCTTTTAAACACCCGCCTGGATATTAGCCGCAGTAATGGTTGTTCCACTGGCTCTGGGTTAAGCGGGTAGTAGCAAAGGGGTTGTAACTCAAGCTCACTTGCTCCGCATGGGTGTTTCTGTCTATGGTTAGCTACCAGGACGTATCGGGTTGGCTATATAACTGACAGATGATATCATCAGTCATATGGTAGGCATACATCATTTGCATATGTTTGAATTGTTTGGGTTTGCCTATTTGTTTTGGATTGCTATATCATATATGCTATATTACCTGATTATGTGCTACTTGTTCTACTTGTACCTTAATGTGTATTACTTGCCTGTATTGCTTGTGTTTGTACAACTGAGAGGTCCCTCATGCTGGTGTTGGTTGACGCTGAGGGCTGTTCTTGTTGAGATGGAGTAATGATATGATTTTATTTTTACCTTCTTTTTGTCGATACGTGAGCGCTATGAATTCGCAATTTTATTTTTACTCTTTTCAAGCTTCTCGATTAATACTTCTTTCAATTTTATTTGTAATTATGTGTTAAAAATTCTCCTTGAAAGTCGTACCACTTTATTATCATTAACTTATCACTCGAGTATAAGGATTTGAATATTAGGGTGTTACATATATAATTTTAATTTTAACAATATATAATCACCATAATAATAATTATCGTAGAATCCAAATTATATATACTAGTATGAATTACTAATATTATTATTATTGTTAGATATAATTGTTTATGTATTTTTTTTATCCGTTAAAATTTCAATTTACGTGCCCTCCAAAAGAAAGAATTTGACCAATGTGATATGAACAATCGGAAAAGTTAAAAAAAATGTTTTATACCATAAAAAAATATAAAAAAGGAATATAAAAAGTTATGGACACATCATTTCTCACAAGTTCTACCTTGTATTTTTTTTAGGTCTTCAAATTATGCTGCACTTTTAATTTATGGTTGTATTATTCTATTATTTTTAAATTTTAATGCTAAATAATTTTTTTATTTTTGGTTGTATTTAATTTTTAAATATAGTAACTGTTGGACTTCCTGATATATAGTTGTCCTAGATTTGATGTTTATTGTTTTTATAGTTATGATCAATTTGTCATTTTGGTATTATGTATTTACTATTTAATTTTTGTTAAATATTTTAAAAATATTAATATTTCAGTAATTTTAATCATTAATCTCAACTATATTTATATATTTTATAATCAATGGATAAAATTACTGAAACATCAATATTCTTAAAACGCTTCTCAACTTATATTCGACAAAATCCCAAATACTAAGGTGAAGGCTAATATTTCAATTTGTTATGCCAGTATTTAATATGTTACAACATTATTTATCAAAAACGGATGAGAACAATGACCAAAATAAATCTTTTAGTTTTAGTTAAAAATTATAGGAACCCAACCAAAATAATATATTTTCATAAAAACTGAAAACTTAGTTAAACCTAAAATATTTCATACAAGACTATTTTTTTTTTAAATTCTTAAAGGATGAACGAAATAAGATCCTTGAGTAGTATTAAATTCTCTATGCAATCAAAACCTCGAAAATTTTTAAACTACAAAATCCAATTAAAAATCGAATTAATCTATAGTAACATTCAGAACAATTCAAACTTAAAATATTATTCATAGTTTCCAAATACACACTCAAGTCTGAGGTGGCCAAATACAAAGCTTTACTTCAGTCTTAAATAATAATGCAACATTATATAAAGGACAAAGTTTTGTAGCTAAAAACATGAATTGTACTCAAATCAAAGCAATTAAAATAGAATCATTAGACAAAGACACTGCACATAAAGATAATGCTTTTATTTCCCTTTATTCTCTTCATATTGATCTTGATTGCATCTCCTCCATCTTCATCTTTATTATTCTGGTCTTGCCCATCAATCTGCAAAAATTCAAGAGTACACTCCTAGCTACAAGAGATGATATATGAAATAGTAAATATAGCCGTAAACAAGTAAGTGCGTGTAAGAATTGTCAATGATTAAATGATCAAATTCGTCTCTAAAAAAACATTTATTCTCTAAATTGATTTTTGAAATATTTTTTTAATCAAATTTGTCATTCAAAAAATTTAAGTTAGTCACATTAGTCTTTTCATCGTTTTCATTGCTGATAGCGTCAAAATTTACTTAAATGATACCGCACTAGCTACATCATACACCTAACCGTCCTAATTAAGTCTAACATAATAAGTTTATCTAATCTAATTAGGACAATCATCTATCTCTGAGAATTGAAGATTATATATGAAATTGGTCCATGTTGTTGGGAAGAAATGACAAGAGTCTACAAGAAATGATATGAAGTTCTTCAAGAGAATTACTTGGAAAGCATGTGGGAAACGATTCCATTCTTCCTCCCCATATTCTCAAATAGCACAATTTAGTAGCTCTGTAAAGTCAATCAGGTAAATCTTTCAACTTGAATGATCCATATTAATCTCAAGTACTTGAAAACTTTTAGATAGTTGAATTTGTAATAGGCCAATTACTCCTTCATTGTTAATTTGCAAGTTCATGTACATCATCATGCATTTTGAGTCTTTTAAATGTCATTGAATTTTTCAAATTCAAGGAGTAGGAAGAACCGAAGAAGCATCAATTTGAAGCAAAGAAGCGAAACCAGCTTATTAATATACAACTCTCCAATGTATTCTAGTTAACAACAAAAATATTATTTAATTTATACACTAAAATCAGTCATTATGTATTTTTATATAGATACATATATAGTTTAATTTATTTTTAATATATATTCTCACTATTTTATATTTTAATGTGTATTTTATGTTAAAAACTAATTTTAGTAGTTAATTTTAGTGCACACCTAATATAATTGAATTTACAAATATATTAATATTAATTAATAGGATTTATTTTTTTAAAAGATTTTATATAAAAGTTAAAGTAATTTTATGTTTGGATATTTCACGCAAAAAGATCTTTTTATTTATCAATTTTATTTGGGTAAAACAATATAAAAGTACTTTTTTATTTGTTTATTATATGAAAAACATCTTTTTCTAAAGGAAAAAAGATCTTTTAAAAAAAGATGTAAATTACAACTTCTAAAAAAATATTTTTTTTATTTTTCTAGTATTTTTACTTTTACTACTAAAAATTTGTCAAACACACTAAAAAATAAAAAAAGATCATTTTTCGTTGAAAAAAGATTTCTTTTTATCAAAATAATGACGTCCAAACAAGCACTAATAAATTTTAGTGAATCAAAAGAAAAGTAATTACAAGAACTAAAGCAAAATAACATGTAATTTATAAAAGTCATTTAACCATTTTATAACTGTAATAAGGATGAATGAAATAAAATGCATGCTTGGATGTAAAATTTGTTTAGACAATCAAATGTGATTAGAAATTTTAACTGTAACACGGAATTAAAAATTGAATAAAATAGATAGAAATGTAGAACAATTAAAACCTTGACATATTCAAACTACTTCAAACTCAAAACCCAAAAGTTTGAGGTGACCAGCTACATAGCTTTCTTTCAGTTTTAAAAGAAAATGGGACATACAAAAGCAATCGAACCACACACATTAAAGCATCTAAAAAGTAGTTGTAGCTAAAGACATTATCTGAGTTGCCAAATAAAGCAATTATTAGAACACAACCATTACACAAAGATAATGCTATTATTATCCTTTCTTTTCTTCATATTTTTTATTCAATCTTCATCTTCATCATCATTATTATCGTTGTCCTCGTCGCCCTCGTCGTCCTCCTCGTCCTCGACGAGGCCCTTGAACCTATAATATTTTTCAATCTGCAATAATTCAAGGCCAGTAAACAGACTAGTACTTATGAAATTAAAATAACTTGAGCTTTAATTCAACCATGCATATATATATACTAAATATAATTAAATTGTTTTATAATTTTCTAATAAATTTTCATTTTCTGTCAATTGACAATAAAACAGTATTTCACTATCCAAGAATAAAGATTCATGCATCAACTCCTATAATCACAATAATAATAAAATTTTGTGCTCATTTTAAATAATGTATAGACAATATTCAAATGGTTAAGAGTTATTCATTCTTTGTATTTTACATAATAATTAGCTTATTGTGCTTTTATTGACGAATATTGCACGGGCTTTAAATAATTAAAGATAATGTACATTTGGATAGTTAATAACTAAAAGCAATGATTAACTAACTTTGGAGAAATTTTTGCTAACAGACTAACAGAAGGAATTTTATTTCATTTAATAAAAATTTTGATTTTAATATCTTAATATCATTATTTTCTTAAAATTAAAATGAAACATGTCTAGGGTATGACTCAAAGTTGAAAATATAAATTTATAACCTATATTATATTGCATTTTCAAAAATTGGAAGTATTCCATATTATAAAGACTAATTATTAGTTCACTCTACCATACCTTTTATACATAAATTATACACAATTATTTAAAAAGAAAATTAGATTGTCAATTTAAAAAGTGTTAGAATTAATTATAGGGAGAGTAAGATATAACTCTAACTTAATTAAAAATCCAACAATTAATCATTCATGCATAAATTGAAATAATAATAATAAACCAGTATGGTTAATTAGATTTGTAATATTATGAGATAGATTATTTGAACTAACCTCGCAATATGGAATATGAGCAATTTCGCGCTTATCTGAACCTGTCTCCTTATTGTACCTTGCATATAATGCGGGACAATCACATACCACTAAATACTGAAGATGACGAGCTTCATCCATGTTGGGAAGAGATGACAACTTTTTACAATGATAGATATAAAGTTCTTCAAGAGAGGTCATCGGCAACCTTGTGGGCAATGAGTTAATCCCTGTGATCTTTATACTCAAATATTGCAATTTAGTAGCTCTTTCAAGCCAATTTGGTAAAGCATTCAACTTTGCTGATCCAAAGATAAAGAACAATTGAAGGTTTAAATTCACATGTTGCTTTCCTTCTTCCTCTTCATCCTCAAAATTCATCAGCTCTTCACAGCCAAGAAAGACCAACGTCTTTAAAGTAGTCAAGCGACCAACAGCACTTGGTACGGACACTAATTTTGGACATTGAAGATGCAAGAATTTGAGTTGTTGGAAGCGCCCTATGTTTATTGAGGACATACTTGTAATTTTCGTCCGGTTCAAATACAAATATTGAAGATAGATGAGATATTTCATGTTTTTGGGAAACTCATGAAGGTACAAACTCTGCAAATTTTGCATCTTATAAATGGAATCAGCTAGCTTTTTTGAATTAGGACAATTTCCAGGATAGATGAGATATCTCGAGTGCTTCTTCATTTTGACAAAACAATCATCAGGCAACACTCTCAGATAGTTGAACTTATTAGAGGCCAATTCTATTGATGCTTCTTGTTGTCCCTCTTGCACAATGGGTCTTGTCTTGCTCGATTCTTTCATTGTTGATTGTGCAAGATCATGTACAAGATCATGCATTTTGAGCCTTTTAAATGTCATTGAATTTTGGAAATCATAGATGAGGCCAAAAGCATCATCTCCATCATCAATTTGAAGTAAAGATGTTGAAACAAGCTTTTTAATATATCTCTCTCCAATATCTTCTGCATCTTCCTCTTCACGTGTAGGTTGGAGGAGTCCATGAGCCATCCACAACATAATCAACTCAATAACATGAAGGTCGTAATCCTTTGGAAAACAAGAGCAGTATGAAAAACATTGCTTCTCTTGTGGTGGCAAGTGATTGTAACTCAATTTGAGTGATGGAAAAATGTCACTTTCTTTCCACACCTCACTATCCCTTATATTTTTCCATTCATTTTCATTATGGGATTTTGATCTAAGCAAGCAACCCAAAGTTTTTATAGCCAAGGGTACTCCTTTGCATTTTTTAACAATTTGCTCCCCAATTTGCTTTAGCCTTGGGTACTTCTCTTCTTCCTTCTCTTCTTGGAATGCACATTTTGTAAAGAGCTGCCAACATTCATTCTCAGGAAGTCCTTTTAATTTCATTACAAGATTACTCCCCACAATGTTAACAACATTTTGGCTACGAGTGGTCACTATAATTTTGCTGTCTTTGTTACCACCAACTTCTAACAAGTGACTTCTCAATTCATCCCATTTGCTGTGGTTTTCATTCCAAACATCGTCTAAGACGAGTAAGAATTTCTTACCATGCAACGTTTGATTGAGAAGAGATATCATATGTTCCAAAGGAGAATTTGCATCCACCACATTCTCTGTCTTTAAGGCCGCATGAATGATTCTTTGTATTAACTTCTTGACATCAAAATCATCAGATACATACACCCACATTAAGGGATCAAAATGGTCATTCACTCGGGTATCATTGTAAGCCATTTGTGCAAGTGTAGTCTTTCCCAAACCTCCAATCCCAACAACTGAGATCACATCAATACTATTAGCTTCTGATTTTTGTGTCATCAATGACTTTATAATCTTCTCTTTTTCTTTACGTCTACCACACAAACGATAAGACAATGAAGAAGCAGTTTCTCGCCATGGTAAATTATGTTCAAGAGTTGGAGCGTTGACATATTGTGCAACTATACCCAAGTCTCTCCCTTGTCTTATTTTTTCATCCATCTTCTGTTTCATATCTTTGATTTTGTGGGCCATCCTGATGCGAAATGCAAGTGGATTACTTGTATATGAGAAGAACCGGCGGACCTTCGTGCAAATGCTTCCATACATTTTGACCACTTCATTAAGTTTTGCTTCATACTCTATTTCATCTAATATGTCACCAGCATCATCCAATGCCTCTCTGAGTTGCTTCAACCACACATCTAAACTGCGGTCTTTTGCTTGCTTGTTCTCAGCATCTATGAGATATGCAACGATGGTTCTTAAAGAACTTTCAAACTCTTTTACATCGTCTTCAAGACCACATGCTAGAGCAATCTCTTGGAATGATTTTGTTGCTAAATTGGCCAAGAGTGTTGATGCCACTCCAGAAATAACTTCAGCCATTGAAGAATCAATGAGTGGAACCTTATGGTGGTAAAAAGTAATGTTAGAAGCCAAGAAAATATATATACATATATGTGTGGTGGGTTTTCTGGTAGCATTGTTTTGGGTGGCTAAGGATGATCATGTATTGACTGATAAATAATCTTGCAACAAATTATACATATGGTAATCAATATATTGTTAATGCTGGTTGATTGAAAAGCATATTAAAGGGGAGTGTGGTAAATGACAAACTTTAAATTGAAATTTGCTTAAAAAAAAGTATTTTAACGTGTGCGGTTGGAATAAATTGGAGAAAACTGGCCTCGAATAAAATTACCATTTACCATACTCCCTTTTAGTACACTACTATTCAATCAACCAACATTAACAGTATTTTAATGACTATACGTGTCATTTGTTGGAAGAATATTTGTCAATTAACACATAATATTTTTAGCCATCTAAAACAATGTCACCAGAGAACAC
The DNA here is from genome assembly GCF_000817695.3 of Arachis duranensis. Classification (NCBI taxonomy): domain Eukaryota; kingdom Viridiplantae; phylum Streptophyta; class Magnoliopsida; order Fabales; family Fabaceae; genus Arachis; species Arachis duranensis. Next base: position 3,897,557 of record NC_029773.3, on the reverse strand, counting down.
AATATATATATGTATATAAAACAAACTATCAAGTTTTCAAATTATCAAAGCTTGAGGTCTCCTTAGACATTTTGGTTGAATAGCAGTGTATAAGTTGAATAGCAGTGTATAAGTAACGAATTCATCCAAAAGACATCATCCCAAAAGCATAGTCCAAACCTTTTTGTTTCGATTTTTTTGAATCTAAACAAAATATATTGATATTTTAATAAATTCTTAAAATAGTCTTTGAAATCGGTGTTGTACACTAAAATCGTCTTTAAGATTCTAATTGTATCAATTAAGTCCTTAAGATTGGTAAGAGTGCATTACGTTAATCCCTGACCCGTTTTTTATTAATGGCACATTGACATGAAACATTAATGACACGTGTCATATTATAATATGGCCACATATAATAATATAATAACGGGTTAGTTAATGACACATGGTATCCTAACGTAGATGATTATACTACATGTCACAATATTATTTGTCTATATGTCAGCTTATGTTACGTGTCACAATACTATTCGTTCATGTGTTATTCGCTATATCATCATTACATATGCATTAATTAAATTAATCCTTGACTTTGCAGTAAATGACTTATTTTAGTCTCTAAAATTAAATGTCGTGTCACAAATTAGTCTCTTCACGAGTTTTTTTTATTTTTTTTGTAAATTCAAAATTTTCAATATCTTTAGATGCACTAATTTCAATCATATTTTTCACATATTTTTTAAATACAAGTGCTTTTATAAAATATTTTAAAAATTTTAATTTTAATTATTTAATTCTTTTCTATAATAATTTAATACACATAAATTTTGTAATATATAAAGATGTTATTTTAGTAAAAGAATTATATGATTGATTAACACATATTTTTTATTTTCATCTAAAAATATACGTGTTTTTTATAAGAAATTAAGAATTAAAATATCATTTTTTTTATTTTTTCAGTTCCTATAAAATACATATTTTTTGGACTAAAATAAAAAAGATGTTTTATAATCAATCAATCAATATGGCTCTTTTATTAATAACATAATTTTATACTACAAAATTTTTCGATATTAAATTATTATGAATAAAATGTGTATGGCTAAAACTAAATTTTGAAATTTATAAAAAAGATATTAGAGGTCATTAGAATTTATTATTTTAGTTAATAGTTAATCATTAATATTTAAAAATGTGGGTTAAAGTATATGTTGTTGAATTATTCCACTAAAGGAGGTTAATAGCTAAAAGTGATAACGAAAAATAATAAATTCTAATCACTTTCTAACATTTATCTTCTATAAAAATACTTGTATTTAAACAACTTGTAAAAAATAAGAATTAAAATGAATGCATTCAAACATATTAAGAATTTTGAATTTATAAAAAAAATGAAAAAAATACGAAAGGACTAAAATGAATCATTTAGTATAAAGTTAGAAACCAATTTAATACATCTACAATGATAATATAACAGATGTCAGTACATGAATAATATTGTTACACGTTGTTACGCTATTATGTCACGTATCATTAACCGACCCGTCATTATACCACATGTTATTAATTGATTTGTCATCATACCGTTATACATAATTAAACCATAAAGTAACATGTCACTAAAGGTCTATATCAGTAAGCCATATCAATGCATTATTAACGAAAAAAGATATCAGAAACTAATGTGATGTTGTTCAATTACAAATACATAATTGGTGTAACTAAAATTTTAAGTGATACGTGTTTCAAATGTTCGTGATATGAAGAGTTCAAGTATTATTTAGAAGATATTAGTTTATATTTTTAGAATATTTTAATTTAATGTATTTTGATTTTGTTTATTTAATTACTAGATTAGACCTTATGTTTATAGGTTTTAGGGTTTTTTTATTTTAACTTAATAAGAGGTTATAAATACCTCCTTAGCTATTGTAGTCATAGCATAGAATGATTAAGAGGTTTCAAAATCCCTTTTTTGGTTTCGTGATGAAACCAGTGTAGACAATTGAGGTTGAGAAGTCCCTCTCTTGTTGCATTGGGGAATTGAGTAGAAGGTTGAGGAGTTCCTTCGATTCAATTATCAAACTATGGCATTGACAAGTTAGGTTGAGGAGACCCTTCTTTGTTATGTCAAAAAATTGAGTAGAAAGTAGAGTGATTCTTTTTGTATTCAATTTCAACCTATCCTTTTTATTTTTATTTCAATTACAATTTATCTTGTTTATCCTTTTATTTCTGTATCATTTGGTATCAGAGCTCATGTATTAGATTAATTCTTATTAATCTATATTTGTTCTTCTTTTATCATAAAAAAAGAGTCCAGTATATGTTGCGTCCTTCTTTAAGTTCTTGTATTTTTGTTTTCGTTTGCATTTTATTATTGTTTAAAAAAAATAAAAAAGCATAAAGTGCAAAAAACAAAAAAACAAAAAAATAGGGAGAAAAAAAAACAAAAAAAAGAAATTATCTTTTTTTAATTATTATTCTTTTCATATATTATTTTTTTCCACCTACAAGATTCGAGGACGAATCTTTTTTGAAGAGAAGGAGAATGATACGTGCTTCAAATGTTCATTATATGAAGAGTTGAAGTGTTATTTAGAAGATATTAGTTTATATTTTTAGAATATTTTAATTTAATATATTTTAATTTTATTTATTTAATTACTAGATTGGGCCTTATGTTTATGGACTTTAGGATTTTCTTTATTTTAACCTAATAAGAGGTTATAAATACCTCTTTAGCTATTGTGTAAGACCCAGAACTTTTGAAGAAACTTATTATGAGCTGATTTTGAATATATTTATTATTAGAGATTTTACTTCAAAAATTATTTCATTGAGAATTATTAAATCAAGTTTTGATAATTAAAGTGGAGATTTTACTTAATTTTATAATTATTGGATCATTTTCTATATTTAAATTAAAAAGTTGATAATTATGAAATAATAAAAATTTATATGATTTGGGATAAATAATTAATATTTTAATATATTAATACCACTGTTTTAAAAAAATAAAGAATTAAATTATATTATTCCTAATTATTGGATTTGAACATTTTATTAAAAATAATTTGTGAAATTGATGAACAAGTTATATTTTTATACATTATTATTGTTGGATTGAAAAATTATTTCTAATTATTATATTATCCCTAATTTTATTAAAAAATTACTAAAAACCCTAATTTTTGGAAAACACACAAACCCCCCCCCCACACCGCCATCACTCTTCCTCCCTTCTAACAGCACACATACACCAAACACACAGCTTCCCTTCTTAAACGAAAGAAAGAAACAGAAGCAGAAACGGAAGAGAGGAGAGGGAAAAGAGGAAGGAGACGCGTAGTTACGCCACGCCCAGCCGCTTCCTTGGTTGCCGGCTGAGGTTGCTGTTCGCGTCATGCCGCTACCAACCGCCGAACTATTGCACGGAAGAAGCCGTGCCGTCGCCGCTAGTGTTATCCGGTCCATGGAGCTCGCGCCTCCTGTTGCCGTTAAGGGAGAAAGGAGCGCGAGCTATAGCCACGGACAGAGAAGAGAGCGCGCGCGGAAGTGAGGTTGTCGATGTCGCAGTTGCGTGTGGATGCACCCCCGCGCTCAGCCGCCATCGCATCCTGCCCCACCGTCACCACAGAGCCGCCGATCTGCCATTGAGCTGTCGCCGGAGAGAGCCCGCGAAGGGTGAGAGACAGAGAGATCTGAGGCTGAACTGGGGTTCAACCACCATGCCCAGCCATGCTCGTATCGCCGGCGCCGCCTCCGTCGGAACTGCCTCCGTCGGAAAAGAGTTCAGGCCGCCGCAGGTGTCACTGCCAGAGAAGGAAGTTGCGTCTCTGTGATTCTGATCGCCGGGAGTGGTTCTGTGACTTTCAAGACCACCGCCAAAGCTTCTGGTTGTTTCTGCCATCGCCGGAAAAACACTGTCGCTGCATCTGTCACCGAAAACAACCGTTGAGTCCTCGGTGTTGGTAAGCTCTAACCCTGCTTCAACTTCTTTATCCGTTAATTTCTCCATTTGCCATGAGAGTTGTTGCTAAGGCTGGTTGTGCTAGGAGTTTATCGCGAGTTGCCATCGTTCTGGTCACCAGCTGTGGCGTTGGTGTTGCCGGAACTGCCACTGGTGCTGCCGCTACTTGGTTCCCTCGAGTACGGTAAGCGTTTTTGTTTTGAAGAGTCCTTTAATTGCTGCTTTGTTATCATACGCTAAAGTTTTGTGGCGTTAATTGCTATGAGATTGAGTTTCGGGTGTTGTATATCGCGATTAGAGTTGCTGTGGTTACTGCAAAAGTGGCTTGGAGCTGAGATTGCGGTTGTCGGTGATTTCGGGTTAAGAGAGAAGGTTCCTGTGACGCATTTGGGATATGGTTTTGCGTATTGAGGTATGGGCTTTTCTGAGCTGAGTCTCAAGACTTTAGGGAAGGACAACCTATCTCAATTTCTTAAAAATTCATTGAAATTCTTAAAATCATAGATCCTTGGTTAAGCAAATAAAAATAGAGTTTATTATAAAACCGGATCATATAAAGTCACAAGTCCCAACCTAATCCAAAGCCAATTCACTTGAAACGGAACCGATTCATTTAAATTAAAACCACTTTCAGGTTCCTCCTTAAAACCAATTCTCTGACTTCTCCCAAAATGTCACAAACGCAATTATTCAGTCAAAGTCCAATTTCCTTTAAAATCACTAAAAGCTCCTCTGAATGAAACCTTTATGTCTAACCAAAAGCAAAGGTCCTTTTTATATTAAAACCAATATTAGAACATAATACTTTCCTTTAGTGATTCAAATGGTAAAATAATTCCGTTCTAAATAAATCAAACTCAAAACATATAGTTTACTTAAATAAATTAAGCTTGAAAACATAAATATTTTCTTAATAAATCAAATAATACCATTTCTCAAATCTAAACCTTTCTAAATAACTTTTCAAACAAAGTCTAGAATTTTTGTAGAAATTTCGGCAACACCTCCCCTAAAACTTGGACTTTGCCACCCGGTTCGGGTCCCAACTAAACCATTCTACAATCCTTTTCAACGGTCCAAAATCCAAAATCAGTTTAACAGCAAGCTAAATCCAACAGTCATCTCATTTTAATATCTCAAGAAAAATGTTTCAAAATCAAATCATTATCAACCAATTAAGCTCATTTCTAAAACTTAAATGGAACAGTTCCGCAACAATCCATTTATCATAACCAACAATAATCCAATCAAACATATAATCATATTCATCCAAAGTAGCCAAACAATACATAAGACTGGTACAATCACTAAAAGTATATAATTCTCACACCAGTATCCATTTATAACAATTCCAGATAAAAAAATAGCATTTTATTATCGAATCCTATATTAGAATGAATGATTTTAAATCCTTCAAAGGATATTTTAATTTGGCCTAGTTTTGGAATTTTGGAAATATGATGTTGAGAGTGACTTTGTTTTAGAAAAGAGAAAGTCACATTTGAGGAAAAGTGGCTATGAGCCTGAAAAGATTTGTGAAATGTGGATTTTAAAGCCAAGGTTGGAAAGAATTAATTTTCGATTTCAAAGTAAATTGAATTGAGAAAAAGTGATTTATGGCTTGAATGATGATTTTATGAGTTTGATGATGTTGGATCTTGGAAGTGCTTTTATGCTATGAGCCGGAATGGCTATATATGATAATGAATTATGGCTGATTGTGAAATATGTTATGAGCCAGAATGACTGTATATGATAATGAATTATGGCTGATTGTGGAATATGTTATGAGCCGGATGGTTGAGTATGAATATGAATGATTTTGAGCTGATAAAGTGATTGTTGCACTTCCAATTACCAGAGATACGAGTTTCCCTGGGTGAAAGCAGTGGCTAGCCACCACGTGCTCCAGGTTGAGACTCGATACTCTGCTGACCCTATGTTGTAAGTGTGGCCGGACACTGTGAAAGTTTTGGATGAGCTCGCCCTGTGAATATACACCAGTGAGGGTGTTGGATGTGAATTATGATTATGATTGTGAATTACTCGATTTGGGAATGCACGACAGAGGGACAGTCTAATGGTTAGCTACCAGGACTTGTCGGGTTGGCTTTATAACCGACAGATGATATCATCAGCCACTAGAACAGGCATGCATCATATGTATCTATGTGACATTGTTTGGATGTGCATATTTTACTTGGTTTGCCTTTGTGATTACTTGTGATTAATTGCTAATTGTTCTACTTGCAGTAACTATTTGTTTGTGCTTGAACTTTCCTATTTGTGTTTGCAACTGAGACTCTGTTGGACTGTGGTGATTGGTTGTTGTTTGGGTTGTTTGGCCCTAGAGCCGTGGTTGATCATGAGGTGGGCCAAAGGCCATGTCTGGTTGATATTGCTGGTTTGGAAAAGTATGAAAGACTAATTTGGTTTAGCATAGATAAACCTTTTGAAAGGCTTTTGAATCTTATTTTAAATGAGCAGTTTTCTCGTTCAGAAAAGATTTCAGATTTTTCTTGATAGCAAACATTTGCTTTTGAAAAGATGCATAAGGTGGTTATTAATCACTGAAATGATTTTATCTCGCGTATCCTATTATAGTAATTCTCAAAAACCCTCTACTGAGAACCTTTTCGAGGATGATGTTCTCACCCCCTACAAATTTTCCTTTCAGGATATGGACACAGAAGTCACGAAGAGTTTATCTAGTTGTTGTAGTGATGCTTTGTATTGCTTTAGTTATTATTTATTGTTCGCTCGCCTTTATATTTATACATTCTGTAAGAGGGATAGGAAATTGTATTGGTTAATGCTTGTAAAGTTATTTAATATAAATATGTATGTACTCTTTGTGAGTTTTGTAAGTTGTATTGTATGTATGGATGTATGTTACATAACAAATGTATTTTTGGAGCGGTATTGCAGTTTTAAGTTTTAAACAGACTCATATTTTAGTATTTAAATAGTATAAGAGTCGTCGTAATATCCGAGCTATCAGAGTGGCGCAGCCGGAAGCGTGACTTTTGATAGTTAGGGTGTTACATTATGGTATCAGAGCGGTTTTTCCTTTAGAGCCTGAGGAATGGACTAACTATGCTTCAATTGCATACTCTAAGCTTTTGCCATGTAATAGGTCTTGTTCGGATAACAAGAATTAGAGCTTTATGCACATGACGGTCTATTGATTAATGCCATTAGCCTTGCATTGCATAATTCCTGATATTAAGTTTGGCCGGCTTAATACTAGAGAATTATGTATATGGGAGCACTAGTGGATTGTCATAGACGATATACGAGTAATAGATAATGCGATTAGTGGGTTTTGGGAACGTTAGAAACTATTTTCCCGAGGATATTCAGTTATGTGTCTTGAATTCTGTTCGAGTCGACTTGTTCTTTCATTGCCTAACTTGAAGTTCTTGTTTGGTAATCCTCTTGAAAAGTACTTTGATTTTTCAACCCTATTCCTCCATTCATATGCATTCTTGTTTGATTCTAATTGCATATGCTTGTTTGAAATCCTTGTTGTACCAATCTTCCTCTGTTTAAATTCTTCTTCTTGATCCATGTGTTCTTTAATATACCTTTGAACTTGTCTTGAAGCGCTATGCCCTTTAAGTCCTTGTTCCGAGTCCATTCTTAAAGAAATTGTGATTCGGTTCTTCTTCTATTTGACAGTAATTACAACTAATTTTTGAAATTTTTATAAAATTGCTATTGATTCGATATAGACTTACCTATATATAAAATTTTGAAAATTCCTTATACAGTTTAACAACTATTTATTTCTAATATCTCGCCTGCACTTTTACTAGTTTACAGAACTGCACTTACTTTAAATATAACTTGACTTTCTAGTAATTTTACTATAGTTCCAGTGCACGTCTTTATTTGATTATGCATTTGGGTATTTTTTAAAATTCTGGGAAGAAATGATTTTTTGCTTTTATTCCGGTTGATTTTCGTTGATAAACTTTACCTAATTTATTTTTGGCTTGAGTTTGGTTTAGCATACTACATTGTTTATGCCATTGTCGTTCTTTGAAAATGTTGGACTCATATCTTTCTTCTTATGAACGAACTCATTCTTTCTTAAGCTTTTTATCTCTATGACTATCATACTGGATTCTATTTTTAATCATTCTTCTACCTCTTGTGAGCACTACCATCAATCTCAGTTTTCCTTCTCTTGTGAATCTCGTCCTTATATGAGTCAGCTTGATTTGTTTCAATTTCGTGCATCCCTATCCTCTCATTGTTTTTGGCGGAGTTCTTAGTCAAAGATTCTTTCTCAAGAATTGCTATTGATGAGTTGATTTCCTTTTAATATGTCCTAATCTTTTTGAATGTTCTTGTGAGGTGGTGATTTCAAGTACGCTCTCGAAGTTTTGTTTTGAACTTTTTAAAGACATTTTGATTTCCTCTTTAAGGATATTGTAAGTCAATTTTTTCGTTATTTGATTGTAATTGAAACCATTATTTAAGTTATGACAAAGTTGTCTTAAAGTTGGCATGCGCTATTTTAAATGAAGTTTTGAAAAGCTTCCTTGTATAGTGGAAACATGTCTATTTGTAACGCACCACTTATTTCCTTTACCAATTCGTAAGCAAATTTTTACCTAGGATTTTCTTTTCTAAATAGAGTTTAACTTTCTCTTCCATCCTTGCTATAATTTTATACACGCTTGTTTGAATATGAACTTTGAGAATTTTTGAACAAGCACTTGATTTTTTTCCAAGTTTTATGAATTACTTTTGGTTAAGTTGTGCACCTAACTATCTTTCTAAAATATTTGAGGAAATATTTTAGCTCTTAGCCAAACCTGGGTACATTTTGTTTTCAAAACTCTACATAATCTACTTCAACGTGAAATTCTATTAAAGTGAGACCACGTTTATGCTTTTGTCACTCTCTTGAAGAATGTTTGTTGCTTAACTTTTCTTTTAGACTGCGAAGTGATTCTTCCGCAAGTTTTCGATTCTTTTATGAACAATGTATTTGGAAGTATTTTTAATCGTGCTCTTGAGTTCTGTGAGCTTTGTCTTGGGTTTGAGATATTCTTTTCTGTAAATCTCATACTTCTTCCACTCAGCTTGAATTTGTTTCAAACTAATGTGCTGATTTTCTTCTTATTGATCCTATTGAATTTCTTTGATCCAAAGGTTTATCTTTGAAGTTGTCAATTGATTTATTTCTAGCAAACTTCATTACTTGAGCATCTTTGTTTACCTGGAATTGCATACACTCTTTTAAATCTATGAGTATTATCCTTGACATTTGTTTCTCCTTTCTAAAATCTTGTATTCTTTTGAGTAGACTCGAGAATTGTTTTGATGTCACGTGTGACCTGTAGACATAGTAATGCGATGTGTTAGTTCTTTAAGACGTGATATGTGTATATGGAAGTTGAAGCGGTAGGTGCACAACGTTATGAGTTGTGGGTGTTTTGTTCCTTGCGAACGGATTTGCGGTTGTTAGGCTTATGATCGGCTACGGGGATTGTAAAGTGTTTGATGGAGTTGGGAGGCTGAAGTTCTGAAGTGGGTACGAGATTTGTCAGCAAACGCTATGCCTTTGTTTAAATACCAACATGCTTTGTAGTCTTTTACCACATTAATTACCACTTTGCCTTGTGAACGCCTATCTTGATTTGCACCCTATTTTGTTACCTCAAGTTTTTGTAAAGTCTTGAGATCATATAACCTTTTGCACCGAGCCTATCTGGTATCCTCTGCTTTACACCATATTTTATCCCTATATTCAAATCTTATGCTTACTCGGTATTTGAACATCTATACTTATATGCTAAGACTTATTACTTTTCTAAAAAGCATTTGAGAGGACTAAGACTATGTATGATCTTATGTATAACTTTAATTTTTGAGGATCAAAATTTTTGTAAGGTGGGTAGAATGTAAGATCCAGAACTTTTGAAGAATCTTATTATGAGCTGATTTTGAATATATTTATTATTAGAGATTTTACTTTCAAAAATTATTTTATTGAGAATGATTAAATCAAGTTTTGATAATTAAGGTGAAGATTTTACTTAATTTCAGAATTATTGGATCATTTTCTATATTTAAATTATAAAGTTGATAATTATGAAATAATAAGAATTTTATATGATTTGGGCTAAATAATTAATATTTTAAATATATTAATACTGCTATTTTAAAAAAATAAAGAATTTAATTATATTATTCCTAATTATTGGATTTGAACATTTTATTAAAAATAATTTGTGAAATTGATGAACAAGTAGTATTTTTATACATTATTATTGTTGGATTGAAAAATTATTTCTAATTATTATATTATCCCAAATTTTATTACAAAATTACTAAAATACCCCAAAACCCTAATTTTTGGAAAACACACACACGCACCCCCCAACACCGCCGTTACTCTTCCTCCTTTCTAACAACACACATACACCAAACACACAGCTTCCCTTCTTGAACGAAAGAAACAGAAGCAAAAATGGAAGAGAGGAGAGGGAAAGGAGGAAGGAGACGCGCAGTTGCGCCACGCCTAGCCGCATCCTTGGTCGTCGGCTGAGGTTGCTGTTCGCGTCATGTCACTACCAACCGCCGAACTATTGCACGGAAGAAGCCGTGCCGTCGCCGCCAGTGTCGTCCGGTCCATGGAGCCCGCACCTCGTGTTGCCGTTAAGGGAGAAAGGAGCGCGAGCTATAGCCACGGACAGAGAAGAGAGCACGCGCGAAGGTGAGGTTGTTGATGTCGCAGTCGCGTGTGGATGCACCCCCGCGCTCAGCCGCTATCGCATCCGACCCCACCGTCACCACAGAGCCGCCGATCCGCCATTGAGCCGCCGCCGGAGAGAACCCGCGAAGGGTAAGAGACAGAGAGATCTGAGGCTGAACTGGGGTTCAACCACCGTGCCTAGCCATGCTCGCGTTACCGGCGCCGCCTCTGTCGGAACTGCCACCGTCAGAAAAGGGTTCAGGTCGCCGCAGGTGTCGCTGCCAGAGAAAGGAGCTGCGTCTTTGTGATTCTGACCGCCGGGAGTGGTTTTGTGACTTCCGGGACCACCACCGAAGTTTCTGGCTGTTTCTGCCGTCGTCAAAAAAACACTGCCGCCGCATCTGTCGCCAAAAATAGCTGCTGAGTCCTCAGTGTTGGTAAGCTCTAACCCTGCTTCAGCTTCTTTATCCGTTAATTTCTCCATTTTCCATGAGAGTTGTTACTAAGGCTGGTTGTGCTAGGAGTTTATCGTGAGTTGCCGTCGTTCTGGTCACCGACTGTGGTATTGGTGTTGCCGGAACCGCCACTAGTGCTGCCGCTACTTGGTTCCCTCCAGTACGATAAGCATTTTTGTTTTGAAGAGTCCTTTAATCGCTGCTTTGTTATCATACGCTGAAGTTTTGCGGCGTTATTTGCTATGATATTGAGTTTCGGCTATTGTATGTCGCGATTAGAGTTGTTGTGGTTACTGCGAATGTGGCTTGGAGCTGAGGTTGCAGTTGTCGATGATTTCGGGTTAAGAAAGAAGGTTCCTGTGATGCGTTTGGGTTATGGTTTTGCGTATTGAGGTAGGGGCTTTTGTGAAAGGCTATTTTTATCTGAAATTGTTATAAATGGACACTGGTGTGAGAATTATATACTTTTAGTGATTGTACTAGTCTTATGTATTGTTTGGCTACTTTGGATGAATATGATTATATGTTTGATTGGATTATTGTTGGTTGTGATAAATGGATTGTTGCGGATCTGTTCTTTTAAAGTTTTGGAAATGAGCTTAATCGGTTGATAATGATTTGATTTTGAAACGGTTTCTTTGAGATATGAAAATGAGATGACTGTTGGATTTAGCTTGCTGTTGAACTGATTTTGGAATTTGGACCGTTGAAAATGATTGTAGAATGGTTTAGTTGGGACCCGAACCGGGTGGCAAAGTCCAAGTTTTAGGGGAGGTGTTGCCGAAATTTCTATAAAAATCCTAGACTTTGTTTGAAAAGTTATTTAGAAAGGTTTAGATTTGAGAAATGGTATTATTTGATTTATTAAGAAAATATTTATGTTTTCAAGCTTAATTTATTTAAGTAAACTATATGTTGAGTTCGATTTATTTAGAACGGAATTATTTTACTATTTGAATCACTAAAGGAAAGTATTATGTTCTAATATTGGTTTTAATATAAAAAGGACTTTTGCTTTTGGTTAGACATAAATGTTTCGTTCAGAGAAAGTTAAAGAATTGGTTTTAAAGAGGAACCTGAAAGTGGTTTTAATTTAAATGAATCGGTTCCGTTTCAAGTGAATTGGCTTTGGATTGGGTTGAGACTTGTGGCTTTATATGATCTGGTTTTTATAATAAACTCGGTTAAACATAAAGGTTTCGTTCAGAGAAAGTTAGAGAATTGGTTTTAAAGAGGAACCTGAAAGTGGTTTTAATTTAAATGAATCGGTTCCGTTTCAAGTGAATTGGCTTTGGATTGGGTTGAAACTTGTGGCTTTATATGATCCGGTTTTTATAATAAACTCTGTTTTTATTTGCTTAACCAAGGATCTATGATTTTAAGAATTTCAATGAATTTTTAAGAAATTGAGATAGGTTGTCCTTCCCTAAAGTCTTGAGACTCGGCTGAGGAATTTTATTATCGAATCCTATATTAGGATGCATGATTTTGAATCCTTCAAAGGAGATTTTAATTGTGCCTGGTTTTGGAATTTTGGAAATATAATGTTGAGGGTGACTTTGTTTTAGAAAAGAGAAAGTCACATTTGAGAAAAAGTGGTTATAAGCTTGAAAAGATTTGTGAAATGGGGATTTTAAAGCCAAGGTTGGAAAGAATTGATTTTCGATTTTCAAAGTAAATTGAATTAAAAAAAAGTGATTTATGACTTGAATGATGATTTTATGAGTTTGATGATGTTGGATGTTGGAAGTGCTTTTAGGTTATGAGCCGGAATGGTTGTATATGATAATGAATTATGGTTGATTGTGAAATAAGTTATGACCCGAAATGGCTGTATATGATAATGAATTATGGCTGATTGTAAAATTTGTTATGAACCGGATGGCTGAGTATGAATATGAATAATTTTAAGTTGATAAAGTGATTGTTACACTTCCAATTACCGAAGATACGAATTTTCTTAAGTAAAAGCAATGGCTAACCACCACGTGTTCCAAATTTCATCAACAAATATTCAAATGTTAACATAAAACTGGAAGCAATTAATAATGATAATAATTTATCTCCCAAACTTTAGCTTATGTGTAATTTACCCTATTTTTTTTTGGTGACCGTGTAATTTACCCTATTTAAAATGTGCGATCCAGTATTCTGTTGAAGTTGTCAAACAGTATAAAAAAGAGATTTTATTAATATTTTGTCCAAAAGTAGTTCTTATTTTGTTAATATATAAAATATTAAAAATATTTTTGCATATTAAAATTAATTATTAAAATTAATTATTATATATTTATATATAAATTTATATATAATTTAATTTATTTTTTATGTATATTTTATATTTTAATATGTATTCTATCTTAATAACTAATTTTAATTTAATATATATCTACCATAGTTGATAAAACATATATGTAAAAGCGTAGTTTTAAACAAAAGTTCTGAAAGCTGAACTAATAATCGAATAAGCAGATTAGAAGTTAAAAAATTCAATCAAACTTAAATCATGTTGAATTGAATTTAATAAAATAATTTTTGATATTTTATTATTTTTAAACAATTAATTGCTAAAAACCAAACTGATTCGATCAATTAATTGATTGTTTGACCTTTTTTTATTAGTTCATTGTCGATCAATTTTTATCTTGACTGAATTGATTCCATGATCGATTCTCAATTAATCAGATTGATTTCGGCTCTCAGAAGTCAGAACAATAGTTTAAAAAATACAGAAATTAACATCTTTTTTGAACCTCTTAACAACTCCAGGCGGTTAAATTGCACATTTAGAAGGTTTACCATATTATGTTTTTTTTTCTTCATGAAGGTTTACCATATTATGTTTACCATATTAAGTTTCACAAGTAATTTTTTTGAATTTTTAACTTATAAAAAGTAGTAATATTAAGGTCTAGTTTGGATAAACACCTTAATTAAGCTTCTTTTAAAAAAATAGTTTAAACAATAAATGGTTATATTAAAAGTAGCTTATAAATAAGTTATTTTGTATTTGAGTTTTTTGTTTTAAAGGTACTTATTTTATAGAAATGTGATAAAAAATAATAGTATTATGAAAAAAGTTATTTCTTTTAACTTTTCTATAAACTCTTAAATAATTTCTTAAAAAACTACAATTTGGTTTTGAAAATTGTACCATAATTTATCATTATTGATATTAATTTATTTTTTAGTACTTAATTTTCATTACTTTTAAAAATTAAATAAACGGTGGAAATTGAAATATAACAAAAGAAGCCGCACGAGAACATCAGATCTAAATCCTTACATATGAACTAAGACTGAAAATTAGAAACTAGAATAAAAGATTCAGATCTAAATTCTTGTTTTGAAAACTGATCAATATATCATACCTCCTGACGTTGCTGAAGTGTGATTAAAGCCAAAGAACATCAAAGAACAGATTATATATTTTGCACCGAAGAAATTCTCACCAATGAAATGCTAAAAAAGAAAAACTTTTATTAGAAACTTGTTGCATTTGAGAACTACACATGGAGTTGAGTAACTTAAAAAAAAAATAAGAAATAAGAAAAAAAACCTTCGAGTAGTGAAAATTTTGGTTATTGCTTGCTTGGACTCTCTTGTATAAGAGGATGAGTAATGAATTTATTGAAGAAGTGAGGAATGGAGAGATGAGTGTTTTTTTGGACAGAGAGATGAGAAGGAGTTACAGAAATTGAAGAAAGGGTGTGTAACGGGGTAATATATACTTCAGTTACTATACCTAATCATGCACTATTTTCTATTGTTAATTCAAGTATAGTACAAGGATTTTTTTTAGAAATAAAATAAAAAAATTTATTATTTTCCTAAACAAGATTTTTGGACTTTAATTCTCTAAATATGATTTTTTTTTTGTATTTGGACAAGTTAGTCAGGTAAAAACTAGCAAATTCGCTATACTCTCTCCTGAACTCCCTTTTAAAATTTTTAAAATACACAATTTTTAATTCATGTCATCGTCTCCAAAAGAGTATATAAATCTACAAATAGTATATAAGAGTATACAAAAATATACAGATAATAAGTGTTGGTTTAATTTATTTTTAATGTGTATTTATATTTCAACCTGTATTTTATATTGGTGGTTGACTTTAATAGTTGATTTTGATATACACGTAGTATAGTTACAAAAAAAGAATAAATACCTAAATTGGTTATTAAAAAATTCTAAATTGAATAATTTAGTATTTAAAAAAATTTATTTACTATAAATCTACAAAAAATTACTTTCATTTGACATATTTTATCATTTTTAATCAAATTTTTAACATATGCGGTAGACAAATAAATTTTTAATAAATTTTATTATAAGATAATTAAATAAAAAAAATCATTATAAAATAAATTAATCATCTTTAAAACATAAAAAAAATCAATATATCTAATGAAAATAATCTTCATAAACTTATATAAAAAAAATTATTAAAAACCAACAGGTCCGATTTAACACTTTTTTTTTATTAAAACACTTATTTGAGTGCTTATCCAAAAATAAATAAATGTTTTAACATAAAAGTCTAACCGACAGATAATTACAGTGTTACAGTGTCGGTGGAGAGGAGAGTAATGAGGTTGGGTCATAGGTGAGTCTTCTATATCCGTCAACTCATATATATATATAAAATCTCTAAACCCTAAACTTTAATTGAATTAAAATTTGATATATTTTAAATATATATTATATTTTATACAAATAATTTATTCAATAATTTATATTTTTCGTGCTAATGAGTTATAACTCAAATGATACCGTCTTTTTATACTTAATTAAAAAATTCAAATTCAAATCTTCTATTTTTGGTAAAAAAAAAAAAAAAAAAAACTTATATTTTCGGCACATGAAAAATGGGACTTATAACTTCTAAGGACCAAAGACTTTAGAAATGAATGGATCCGTACATTGCAGTAATGCACTATAACTTTGGCAGTTTCGGGCAGGTGGAGGCACACTCTGCACATTAATTTAGCATAAAAAACATTACATATATTCCACCCAAAATTGAATCATTCAAGAGCTAATTAACAAATATATTAATATTAATTATTAGTGTTTCAATAATCCTTTTATTTTATTTTAGTTATTTTTGACCATATTTTATATGTTACTAATTTTCAAGCTACTAAAAGCTTAATAAATTTTATTAAGCTTAGATCAGATGTTCTTGTGGTCATCATATATATTTTTTGTGGTTTTGTTGTTTGTTCTGAATTAAAAAAAATCCAAAAACTCCTATTAAGTTTTAGTAAATCAAAAGAAAAGTAATTACAACAACTAAAGTAAAATAACATGTATTTTATAGAAGTCATTTATTTAACCATTTTATAAGGTGCAGACTGGGTGGCTTATATTTTTTTGTGGCTAAAGTGATTAAGTGGGCCAAACCAAATGAATGCTGGCATGTGACTTAGTAAGTAGAGACTCGAAGATTTGTTTGATTTTGCTAACCATAGTAACTTAAGTAATTATACAAGGTAAAAAATTTAGATGATAAATTAGAAACATTATCTTGAGAGTTAATTAAATTTAGGAAAAGGGCTAATTAAGAACTTCCAACTGAGAGAAATTGCTAACAGAGAAACATAGCTAGGAGAGATTAAACGACCGCAACTCCGACAATAGACACGCGAGTCCGCGATGGAATTGAGGTGCGTCGGCAAAAAAAGACCGTCAGCATGGCTTACAGTAACCTGAGCGACGCCGACGAGAGAATTGAAGTTGGAGGAAGAGGTTAGCCAAGTCCGGCGGCTATGGCACCATATGGCCGACGGAGAGTTCCTAGGCGATGGAAAACGTGGATTTCAGTGGCTGATAGAGTTCAGTCAGTGTGGGTTTGTCTTTAGTTTTTGAAATTAGTTTCAAACTCACTTTGCTAGTAAAGAAAAACAAAACGATAAAAATTACTAATTAACTTAGTGTCTCACCTAATTTAGTTTTACTGTCCCTAAAAAATAAGTTTATTGTTATCAACTTCTTATTAATAAATGCTGTATTAGTTTTGCAATTTTAATTTAACTATAAATTGTTGCAGAATTTTCATTTTTTAAAATTTTTTAAAAAATGGGTTACAAAATAAGTTGCTAACGTCATTGTTATATTTTAATTTTAACAAAATGCTACTAAAATGGTTTAATTTTTTCATCTCTCTTTACAAATTAATTTAAAGCTTATTATTTGAGAAATATGATGGAAAATAAGTAACATAATATTTTTCCCCCCTTATGAATCAATATTTTCTAAAAGAAAAAAAAGTTGGTAATAACTTAATAAAATAAACAATTAATTAGTCTTAAATTAAAATAATAAAACATATTTTATAAAAATCATAAAATTAATGATAATTATTTTTTTATTATTTTAATTTTTTTCATCTTAAAGTATTTAAATTTTTTTATGTATAAAAAATTTATTATTTCCAAAATTCATTATATCATGACTTGGAAGTGGCGTATTGATTTTGCCTGATTCTGAGAGACGTAAATATCGTAGTAGATACCAAGACAAAGATGGTAATGAGATCACACTCTCTGCATGTCTAGCTTATAGTGTCTTGAAAGGAATTTGAGTTGAGTGTTCAACGAGACCGTCCTACATTTTCTTAGTCTTTTAGGATTTTGTTTTTTCTTTTCTTTTTTGCTTGATTGTTTTTCTTTTCGGTCATCAAAAGAAAAAAAAAAAGCTTCCTAGTAAGAGATGATTTTACAATTTATTTGAGTTATAGCTCGTTAGTGTCAGAAGAATCTTGATTATTATATAATTTTACAATTTATTATTTGATATGTCATATATATTATTTTATATTTGACATTTCAGTATTATAATAATATAAAATTATGATAAAAACAAACGGCAGTAACTTAGGAACCTCCATAACCATAATTAATCTTAATTTTCAGTGTGTAAAAAATACGTTAAATTATTACCTTCTTTTAATTTTCGCTTTTTCATCCACATTGGCCTCTCCAAATTACTATATGGTTTGTGTCCAAAGTTAAAACTTCATTCATTTATCTTTTTTTGTTGGACACTAAATAGACTTTTAATTTGATTGGTTTTTGTCTACACAGTTATAGACCCATCTAGCATAAACGATGTTTGACCTGTAAAATTACATACTTGTCCATGCGGTAAACTTTTTGAAGTTATCGTCTTTATCTAAAAGCCAGTTACATAATACAACATTGATTCCATACATCCACAGAATTCCTTTTGTCACCTGTCCTCAAATTATTGGTTGGTCAAATTTTGGACATCCTTAGCCTCTACTACCCGTGCTACCACAGAACTCACCTTTTATAATTGTAATAAGGATGAATGAAATAAAATGGATGCTTGGATGTAAATTTGTTTGCACAATCAAATGTGATTAGAAATTTTGGCTAGCCTGTGGTATGTTGAAGGGCATCTTTTTACGGCTGTTCTTAGTTTCAAACCAAAATAAATTTATAATTAAAGATTGTGAATTTTGGAATGAATTAGAGTAGAAATAAAATTTTTAATAGAAAAGAAAATTGTTCTAATGAGAGTTGAAATTAGTGAATTAGCTTCATGAAATGCTACAATCTGTCAACTAATGAAAATTAGTCAAAAGTTAGTCAATTTAGCATCTGAGAAAGAGGACAAGATAATGTAAAAATTTGATAGATCAGACATTTATTCTACTAATTCTTTTGTGCAGGTTTTGTAGGTTGAAACACTCTCGAAGGATATTTCTAGTTATCGCTTCACTTGTTCTATTTGAAGGGGATTGGTTCTACTAAAAGTGGAGTTGTTCACCTGATTTGTGGTAGTTGGCAGAATCAACACTAAGGACAGATTAACCAAATTTGGCATTGTTGGTCAAAATAATACTGATTGTGTGTTGTATAAAAAAGATTCAGAGAATGTTTACCATTTATTCCTTGATTGGGAATTTACTTGGCAGGTGTGGTGTGCTTGGTTGTTCGCTTATAAGAAATTATGGTCTATTACAGGAACAATTAAGCAACAGTTCAAGAGTTGGACAAAGGCTCCTGCTAGAAAGGATGAACGTAACAGGTGGTTGATTAGTTTTTGTGCTATCATCTGAAATAATTGGCTGGAAATGAATGACAGAATATTCAGAAATAAAAAATCTGGTGTTGCGAAAATCATCAACAAGTCGATTAAGAACTACAAAGAATAGGCTGATTTTGATCCTTATAGTTGTTGATGATAATGTCGGAAATGACTACAATTTAATTTTTTGTTTTATTACTTAATAATGTTATACTTCTTGTGTTGAGCTTTTTATTTAAAAAAAATACCAAATTAAAAATTGAATAAAATAGATAGAAATATAAAACAATTAAAACTTTGACATATTCAAACTACTTCACACTTAACACCCAAAAGTTTGAGGTGATCAGCTACACAGCTTTCTTTAAGTTTTAAAAGAAAATGGGACATACAAAAGCAGTCGAAGCATTATAAAGTAGTTGTTGTAGCTAAAGACATGATCTGAGTAGCCAAACAAAGCAATTATTAGAACACAACTATTATATTGTTAGACAAAGATATTACACAAAGATAATGCTATTATCATCATTTCTTTTCTTCATTCATATCTTTTATTCAATCATCATCTTCATCATCATCACCATCATCATCATCTTCATTAATCTGCAATAAAGGCCAATAGACTAGTGCTTATGAAAATAACTTGAGCTTTAATTCAACCATGCATATATATACTAAATTTTCATTTTCTGTCAATTGATTGCTCTCTAATAAACATAGTGTCGTCAACCTTTCCTCGCATAGCATCAGCCTTCTCCCTCCTGCAGACTACTGCTTTGCTATCGTTGCAGTGCGCCACTATTTCCGCCGCACAAACCGCCGCATCGTGCCTCCGTGGTGCGCCGTCATTCTCGCCAGATTTCTTGCACGAGTTGCGTGTGTGGTCCGTCAAGCAGTGTGCCACTATTCTCATTGTACAAACCGCCGTCTCGCCGCGCAGAACGTTGTTGATGTCACTGGTGCAGGGACAAAAAAATCCAATTTCAAATAAAAGAAACATCCAATCTCGAATGAAAGAAGCATCCAATAAATCGAAAAAACAACATCCACTAACCTGGCCTTTGGAGGATAGGACGTGACTCGACGGTGTAATAGAAGAAGAGGAGGAGGCAAGACATGATGGAATAGGAGGAAGAGATGCGGCGTCACGAAAGAGACTATTGAGACGCGACGTGATGGAAAAAGCAGACGACGCGGTGCAACGATGTGGTGGCGGCGGAATGGAAGGCTGTGTGCAGCGCATCGAAGGAGGCGTACGACTCGGCGTGACTTCTCGACCGTGGTGGATGGCGTCGTCCTCCCAGCGGAAGCAACACGGCACGATGGGCTCGTTCACGACAGCATTGGAGGAGGCGACGGCAGCGTGGACGTGGTCTGTGACGGAGGTTGACGGTGCGTGTGA
>NC_029773.3:3866260-3876927 GCF_000817695.3 Arachis duranensis | reverse complement strand
TTTTTTTTTTGAAATTACGGTTAAGAGGAGTATAAATAGTTTTATTTTTTTGTTTTAATGGACTTTGGGTCCAGTCCAATATGAGTTGGTTGGAACGCCTTGGTTACCTAGGAGGATTACATATTATCACATTAATAAAAATAATTATTCTTTATACTATTCATGTCATTCAAAAAAATAAATATAATTGGCTGACTATACATTTTTTATACATATGTAAAACATTTTACATTATTAATACATCAATATTAAACTGTAAAATGATATTTAAAAAATTCTGAATTGACAAAAATCTTTAAAGATAAAATGAGATTATGAGAAGACGAAGAAAAATAAAGAATAAATACCTAAATTAGTTATTAAAAAAATTCTAAATTGAATACTTTAATCTTTAAAATAATTTATTTACTATAAATCTACAAAAAATTACTTTCATTTGGCATATTTTATCATTTTTAATTAAATTTTTAACATATGCGGTAGACAAATAAATTTTTAATAAATTTTATTATAAGATAATTAAATAAAAAATATCATTATAAAATAAATTAATCATGTTTAAAACATTAAAAAAAATCAATATATCTAATGAAAATAATCTTCATAAACTTATATAAAAAATTTTTTATTAAAAACCAACAGGTCCGATTTAACACTTTTTTTATTAAAACACTTATTTGGGTGCTTATCCAAAAATAAATAAATGTTTTAACATAAAAGTCTAACCGACAGATAATTACAGTGTTACAGTGTCGGTGGAGAGGAGAGTAATGAGGTTGGGTCATGGGTGAGTCTTCTATATCCGTCAACTCATATATATATATAATCTCTAAACCCTAAACTTTAATTGAATTAAAATTTGATATATTTTTAATATATTATATTTTATACAAATAATTTATTCAGTAACTTGTAGTTTTCGTGCTAATAAATTATAACGTAAATAACATAGTCTTTTTATATTCAATTAAAAGACTACAAATTCAAATCTCACGTAAAAAAGAAAACTTGTATTTTCGGCACATGAAAAATGGGACTTATAACTTCTAAGGACCAAAGACTTTAGAAATGAATGGATCCGTACATTGCAGTAATGCACTATAACTTTGGCAGTTTCGGCAGGTGGAGGCACACTCTGCACATTAATTTAGCATAAAAAACATTACATATATTCCACCCAAAATTGAATCATTCAAGAGCTAATTAACAAATATATTAATATTAATTATTAGTGTTTCAATAATCCTTTTTTTATTTTAATTATTTTTGGCCATATTTTATAAGTCTCTAATTTTCAAGCTACTAAAAGGTTAATAAATTTTATCAAGCTTAGATCAGATGTTCTTGTGGTCATATATATTTTTTGTGGTTTTGTTGTTTGTCCTGAATTCAAGAAATCCAAAAACTCCTATTAAGTTTTTATGAATCAAAAGAAAAGTAATTACAAGAACTAAAGCAAAATAACATGTATTTTATAAAAGTCATTTATTTAACCATTTTATAATTGTAACAAGGATGAATGAAATAAAATGCATGCTTGGATGTAAAATTTGTTTGCACAATCAAATGTGATTAAAAATTTTAACTGTAACACCGAAGAAATTAAAGCATTTATAAAGTAGTTGTAGCTAAAGACATGATTTGAGTAGCCAATTACAAAGCAATTATTAGAACACAACCATTATATTACACAAAGATAATGCTATTATTATCATTATTTCTTTTCTTCATTCATGTCTTTTATTCAATCATCATCTTCACCATCCTCATAAATTCTTCTTCATCATCATCATCATCATCATCATTATCATCATCATCATCTTCATCAATCTGCAATAAAGGCCAATAGATTAGTGCTTATGAAAATAACTTGAGCTTTAATTCAACCATGCATATATATATACTAAATTTCCATTTTCTGTCAATTGACAATAAAGAATTATTTCACTATCCAAAAATAAAGATTCATGCATCAACTCCTATAATCACAGTCATAATAAAATTTTGTGCTCATTTTAAATAATGTATAGCCAATATTCAAATGCTTAAGAATGATTCATTCTTTGTATTTCACATAATAATTAGCTTATTGTGGTTTTCGATACAATAATTCATAATACGTAGTAATTGAAAGAGTTACCATTAGTGGTAATATTAAGATTCATAACTAAAATTCAAGACATGTGCTGCAGGCATAATAATGTTAATCAATTTTAATATCTAAATATCATTATTTTCTTAAAACTAAAATGAAACATGTCTAGGGTGTGCTCAAAGTTGAAATAAAGGATAAATTTATAACCTATATTATATTGCATTTTCAAAATTTGAAAGTATTCCATATTATAAGGGCTAATTAGTTCACTCTGCCATACCTTTTATATATAAATTATACACAATTATTTAGAAAGAAACTTAGATTGTCAATTTAAAAAGTTTTAGAATTTATTATAGGAAAAGTAAGATATAACTCTAACTGTTTAATTAAACATCCAACAAGTAATTATTCATGCATAAAGTGAAATAATGATAATAATAATAATAATAACAAACCAGTATAGTTAGATTTGTAATATTATGAGATAAATTATTTGAACTAACCTTGCAATATGGGATATGAGCAATTTTGGACCAATCTGGACCTGTCTCTTTATTGTACCTTGCATGTAATGCGGGACAATCATATACTACTAAATACTGAAGATTATGAGTTTGATCCATGTTAGGAAGAGATGACAAATTTTTACAATGATAGACATAAAGTTCTTCAAGAGAGGTCATCGGCATTCTTGTGGGCAATAATTTTATCCCTGTTATGCTTATACTCAAATATTGCAATTTAGTAGCTCTTTCAAGCCATTTTGGTAAAGCATTCAACTTTTTTGATCCAATGATTAAGAACAATTGAAGGTTTAAATTATTTACTACCATTTGTTGTTTTCCTTCTTCCTCTTCATCTTCAAAATTCATCAGCTCTTCACACCAAAGAAAGCCCAGCTTCTTTAAAGTAGTCAAGCGACCAACAGCACTTGGTACGGACACTAACTTTGGACATTGAAGATATAAGAATTTGAGTTGTTGGAAGCACCCTATGTTCATTGAGGACATACTTGTAATTTTGATTCCCATCAAAAACAAATATTGAAGATAGATGAGATTTTTCATGTTTTTGGGAAACTCATCAAGGTACAAACTCTGCAAATTTTGCATCTTACAAATGGAATCAGTTAGCTTTTTCAAACTAGGACAATTTTCAAGGTAGAGATATCTCAAGTGCTTCTTCATTTTGACAAAGCAATCATCATCAGGCAACGAGCTCAACTCCATATCTTTTTTTAGTTGCAACACCCTCAGATAGTTGAACTTGTTAGAGGTCCATTCTATTGATGCTTCTTGTTGTCCCTCTTGCACAATGCTTCTTGTCTTGCTTGACTCTTTCATTGTTAATTGTGCAACATCATGTACAAGATCATGCATTTTGAGTCTTTTAAATGTCATTAAATTTTGAAAATCAAAGAGGCGAAAATGATCATCTCCATCATCAATTTGAAGTAAAGATGTTGAAATAAGCTTTTTAATATATAACTCCCCAATATCTTCTGCGTCTTCTTCTTCGCGTGTAGGTTGGAGGAGTCCATGAGCCATCCAGAACATAATCAACTCAATAACATGAAAGTCGTAATCCTTTGGAAAACAAGAGCAGTATGAAAAACATTGCTTTACTTGTGGTGGCAAGTGATTGTAACTCAATTTGAGTGATGGCAAAATGTCACTTTCTTCTTGATTGAGATTCCACACCTCACTATCCCTTATTTTTCTCCACTCATTTTCATCATGGCATTTTGATCTAAGTAAGCAACCCAAAGTTGTAATAGCCAAGGGTACTCCTTTGCATTTTTTAACAATTTGCTCCCCAATTTGCTTTAGCCTTGGGTACTTCGCTTTGTCCTTCTCTTCTTGAAATGCACATTTTATAAAGAGTCGCCAACATTCATTCTCAGGAAGTCCTTCTAATTTCATTACAAGATTACTCCCCACAATGTCAACAACTTTTTGGCTACGAGTGGTCACTATAATTTTGCTGTCTTTGTCACCACCTGCTTCTAACAAATGATTTCTTAATTCATCCCATTTGCTGTGGTTTTCATTCCAAACATCGTCTAACACGAGTAAGAATCTCTTACCATGTAAATTTTGATTGAGAAGAAATATCATATATTCCAAACTAGAATTTGCATCCACCACATTCTCTCTCTTTGAGGCCGCATGAATAATTTTTTTTATTAGCTTCTTCACATCAAAATCGTCAGAAACACAAACCCACATTAACGTATTGAAATTTGCCTTCACTTGGGTATCATTGTAAACCATTTGTGCAAGTGTAGTCTTTCCCAAACCTCCAATCCCAACAATGGAGATCACATCAATACTATTAGCTTTTGATTTTTGTGTCATCAATGACTTTATAATCTCCTCTTTCTCTTCAAGTCTACCACACACACGGAAAGGCAATGAAGAAGCAGTTTCTCGCAATGGTAAATTATGCTCCAGAGCTGGAGTGTTGACATGTTGTTCAATTATACCCAACTTTCTCCCTTCTCTTATTTTTTCATCCATCTTCTGTTTCATATCTTTGATTTTATGGGCCATCTTGATGCGAAATGCAAGTGGATTACTTGTGTATGAGAAGAATCGACGGACCTTGATGCTAATGCTTCCATACATTTTGACCACTTCGTTACGTTTTGCGTCGTACTCTATTTCGTCTAGTATGTCACCAGCATCATCAAATGCTTCTCTGAGTTGCTTCAACCACTCATCTATAATGTGATTTTTTGCTTGCTTGTTCTCAGCATCTATGAGATATGCATTGATGGTTCTCAAAGAACTTTCAAACCTTTTTATATCATCTTTAAGACCATATGCCAGAATAATCTCTTGGAACGATTTTGTTGCTAAATTGGCCAAGAGTGTTGATACCACACTAGAAACAACTTCAGCCATTGAAGAATCAATGAGTGGAACCTTATCGCGATAAAAAAGTGATGTTAGATGCCAAGAATATATATCTATATATGGTGGATTTTCTGGTGGTATTGCTGTGGCTGGCTAAGAATGATTATGTATTAACTGATAAATAATCTTGCAACAAGTTATACATATGGTAATCAATGTATTGTTAATGCTGGTTGATTGAAAAGTATATTAAAGGAGTGTGTGGTAAATGGCAAACTTGAAATGCAATGACAAATATGAAAATTTGCTTCCAAAAAAATAAAATATTTTAACGTGTCATTGGATTAAATTGGAGAAAACAGGACTCAAATCTATTATATATTCTAATTTTAAGGCCAAAATGTGTCACATGTCACTCTCTCGTTGCAATTGAAATCAAATCTTTTCCTCTAAAATTAAAGAACTCTCCCCACTTTTCTCTTTCTTTCTCTATCTCTTTCATTCCTTCACTCACTCTATCTCTTTTATATATCATTATTAATGATTAATTACTAATTTGATAATCAAAATATACAATATAACATTCTCTAATTGTATTTAAATTAAATTAAAATTAAAATTGAAATACTAAAATTGAAATATAGCTATATTATATATTATATTTAGAGGAGTGCTAAAGGGATAGCAATTTTTGTGATTTGTAGCCATCAATAATAATTTTAATGGTGTGAGATTGGTGTGAGATTTCATCCAATGGCTCACTTTTTTTTACTGGTTACATGCTGGCCAGAATTTAATAAAGTTGCTGGCCCCTAGACTTTTCCATTATATTTATATATTACTAACTAATAACTAATTTAATAACTAAAATGTGTCACATGACACTCTCTTATTAAAATTTAGAAAAAATATTTTCTTCTAAAATTAGTAAACATCTTTCTTATATTTTCTTATCTACCTCTCTCTTTTTTTTCTATTTCTTTCTATTCTTCCTGCGCTATATATAATTTATAATTCATATTTTATATTAGTAATTTGACAAATCAAAATATGTCACCAGATATTTTCATTATAATTAAAATAAAAATTTTTCTTAGCTTCCAAAATTAACAAACTTCCTCTTTCATTCTTCTTATTTATCTTTCTCTCTCTTTTCTCTCATTTTCTGTTTTTCTCTACCTTTATTTTCTACAAAAAATAAAATTAATAATATAATATAATTTAAATAAAAAATAATATTATATACATATTTTTTATTTAATTTTAAATTTTTATTGCTTATCTTTTTAATCTATATTTCACTTCTAAAATATACATGTTAAATTCTTTCAAATTTTAGATAACGAATGTTAAAATTAACCAAAAAAAATTAAACTCTTTCATTTGAAAATAGTAACCAAAAAAACTTTTGTCCCTTACGACCATTTTATAAAAGTATTTTAATGATATAAATTTTTCGTGTCATAATCTATAATATCAGGATCGACATAATTTTAAAAGATTTATATTTCCATAATAGTATTACGGATAAAATACTAGTCAAATTACTATACCACACACCCTTTTAATACACTTTTCAATCATCCAGCATTACCAGTATATTAATTACCATACATGTCATTTATTGTAAGATTATTTGTCAGTTAACACATGGTTATTTTTATTCACGGCGCATTGACGTGGAATATTAATAACACGTATCATATGATAATATAGCCATATGTAATAATATAATAACGGGTTGGTTCATAACACATAGTATTCTAATGTAGACGGTTATGCTATGTATCACAGTATTATTTATTCATATATCAGTTTATTATGTTACATGTCACAATATTATTCGTTCACGTTTCATATATTATATCATTATTATAGGTACATTAAATTAGTCTTTGACTTTGCACCAAATGATTTATTTTAGTCTCTAAAATTAAATGTCGTGCGCCAAATTAATCTCTTCACGAATTTTTTTTCCTCTTATTTGTAAATTTAAAATTCTCAATATCTTTGGATGCACTAATTTCAATCATATTTTCACATATTTCTTAAATATACAAGTGTTTTTATAAAATATTTTTAAGATTTTAGTTTTAATTATCTAAATTTTTCTATAATAATTTAATACACATAAATTTTATAATATATAAAAATATTATTTTAGTAAAAGAATTATATGATTGATTAACACACAATTTTTATTTTCATCTAAAAATATGCATATTTTTCATAGAAATTAAGAATTAAAATACACAATTTTTTTTCAATTCCTATTAAATACACATTTTTTGGATTAAAATAAGAAATATATTTTATAATCAATTAATCAATATAGCTCTTTTATTAATAACATAATTTTATATTACAAAATTTATCGATGTTAAATTATTATAAAAAAAATTATATGATTAAAACTAAATTTTAAAATTTTTAAAGAAAAATGTTAGAAGATCATTAGAATTTATTATTTTGGTTAATAGTTAGCCATTAATATTTAAAAGTGTGAGCTAAAGTATATATTGTTGTATTACTAGAGGTTGGCTAAAAGTGATAACTAAAAACAATACATTCTGATGACTTTCTAACATTTATTTTCTATAAAAACACTTGTATTTAAACAATTTGCGAAAAATAAGAATTAAAATTAATACATTTAAATATATTAAGAATTTTAAATTTATAAAAAAAATGAGAAAAATAATGAAGAGACTAATTTAATTATGGCATTCAATTTTAAAAATTAAAATGAGTCATTTAGTATATTATCAGAGATTAATTTAATGCATCTACAATAATAACATAACAGATATCAATAAATAAATATTATTATTATACGTGTCATAACCATCTATTACCATCATGACACGTGTTATTAACCGACTCATTATTATATTACGTAATATTAATTAATCTCATTATACCGTTATACATAATCAAACCATAAAGTAATATGTAACTAAAGATTTATATATATCATCAAGTCATATATCAACGCATTATTAATGAAAATGATATCAGAAACTAAGGTGGTGGTGTTTTGTCAATCTTAAATACATAATTGGTGTAACTAAAGTTTCAAGAACAATTTAAGTGCATAATATCATTCTCAAGTCTACTTTAAAAATTTACTCGTACTTAGCATAATGTTCAGCTTTTTCTTGTGCCATTGTCTTAAAACATAAAAACAAAGCTTTAATTCAAAATACTTTTTAAGTGTAAAAAGAAAACATGAAAATCTCTTTTCAAAAGCAGTCTCAAAATTCATAGCTAGTCATGTTATAATGTATAATTATTTGTTATTTTTAATTATCAAAAAATTTAAGTTTTAACTCCTATGTTATTTTGGAGGACTATATTTTATATTAACTTTTTCAACATCAAAAATTTCGTTAATAATTCTTTAAATACTAATGAGTCAAATGATGATTTTTAATAAATTTTTAGAAATCGTTTGTTGTTCCATTTTAAATTCATAAGTTTATAAAAATGCAGATTTTCTGGAATTTGAACTAAAACACAAAGTTAAATTTCTATTCTTATTGGTTTTGATTTTTTTGATATTTTATTTGAATTCAAATGGAGGATATTTTTTTATTGATATTTATATTTCAAAGTCAATAATCTGTACAGGTAGTAAATCGAATCAAGCTGATTCGATTTACTATATATGTATTGTGCAATAGTAAATAGAATAAGTTAGATTCGACTTATATATATTTAGTGTACTAGTAGTAAATCGAATCAATTATATTCGATTTAGTACTATAATGGCTAATTCGAATTCAATGAATTCGATTTATGTACATATATGAAACACTGCTAATTCGAATCATATTGATTCGATTTACATAAAAATATGCATGGAGACATTTAGTATTGCACACGGATCGGATTAGATCGAATATAGCCTATAATTCTATCCGATCCGCACTGCACTTATTGGATCAGATTAGATATTGGGTATATCCACATAATTCAAAAAATAAAATTTAAGGTCCTGTTTGAATGTTTTTACAAAAAAATGTCCAAAAAATCTATTTTTTTCACTTGTTTAAACTTATTTACTCTTAAAATATTATCAATAAAAGTTCTATTGAATAACAAAAATAAAAAAACACAAGATTTAATTATTCTAAGTTGAAGTATAACATAAAAAATAAAAAACAAAATATCACAAAATTATAAAACAACACACTAAAATTCATATCACATTAGGGTTTACTTTCTTAAACTATGATATTTATATGATGAAATATGCGCATTTGCGGATTGGATCTGATCCGATCCGATGGCTCTATGGATAAGATAACATCCGTAAAATTTAGATCAAATGCAGATAATTACTACGAATATACGGATATTATCTAATTTATGTGCAACTCTAGAGACATTCACATAACATTTTTTGTTTTGAGAAATTTATGTAAAATTGAAATGTGTTTAGTTTATGAACGCTCATTTATCCTTTATTTTATGTGTAATTTACCCTATTTAAAATGTGCAATCCAGTATTCTAATGAAGTTGTCAAATAGTACTAGAAAGAGATTTTATTAATATTTTGTCCAAAATTATTAGTTCTTATTTTGTTAATATATAAAATATTAAAAATACTTTTGTACATTGAAATCAGTTATTAAAATTAATTACTATATATATATTTATACATAAATATATGTATAATTTAATTTATTTTTAATGTATATTTTATATTTTAATATATATTTTATTTTGATGTCAAATTTTAATATACATATAACATAATTGATAAAATATTTATGTAAGAAAGAAATCAAACTTAAATCACTTTAAATTAAATATAATAAAATAATATATTTATATATAATAATTTTTTATATTTATTATTTTAAAATAGTTAATCACTAAAACTCAAACTGATTCGACCGATTGTTTGATTGCTTTTGTTCGTTTTTTTATTAGTTTATTGTCAATTAATTTTTATCCCCACCAAATTGAATCCATAATCAAGTCTGGCTTAACCAGACCAATTTCAATTCTAGAACAATGATTTGGAAAACATAGAAATTAGCATCTTTTTTGAACTTCTTAACAATTCAAGCGGTTAAATTGCCCACTAGAAGATTTACGATATTATGTTTTTTTTTCTTCATAGTTTAGTTAGTCTACCATTATTGATATTAATTTATTTTTTAGTACTTAATTTTCATTACTTTTAAAACAATTAAATAAACGGTGGAAATTGAAATATAACAAAAGAAGCAGCACGAGAAGATGAGATCTAAATCCTTACATATATATGAAGTAAGACTGAAAATTAAAAACTAAAATTGAAAACTCAAATCTAAATTCTTATTTTAAAAACTAATCAATATATCATACCTCCTGACGTTGCTGAAGTGTGATTAAAGCCAAAGAACATCAAAGAACAGCTCATCATATATTTTGCACCGAAGAAATTCCCACCAAAGAAATGTTAAAAAATAAAAACTTTATTAGAAACTTGTTGCATTTGGGAACTACATATTGAGTTTAGTAAACTTAAAAAACAAAAAATAAATTAATATAAATAAAAAAAATAAGAAAACAAACCCTTCAAGTAGTGAAAATTTTGGTTATTGCTTGCTTGGACACTCTTGTAATAAGTGCAAGAAAATTTAATGAGTAGTGAATATTATTGAAGAAGTGAGCAATGGAGAGATAAGAAGAGTTCTTTTTTTTTTTTTTTTTTTTT
>NC_029773.3:3864881-3866211 GCF_000817695.3 Arachis duranensis | reverse complement strand
GATGAGAGGTGAGTTCTATGTATGAAGCTATGGAAATTGAAGATAAGGTGTGTAATGGGGGTCACATTCACATACTTAATTGACTTACTATTCCTGATCATGCCCTCATCCACTGATCTTCCTTCAAAAAACAAGGACATTAAAGAAGGATCACTGGCCTCAGCCCAGACAATTAATACTCTCACTCTAAATGATGAGTCAGATGTTGGAGAAATTATTAATATTTCTTTTCTTTTTCTTTTAGCCTAAAAATATACAGAATAATATTGTAAGTATCATTTTTGCATACATTTTTTTATTTTTAGTATTAAAAGTAATTAATAGCCAATGAGCTATAACTCAAATAATATAGTCTACCTATACTTACCTAAGAGATCGTGAGTTCGAGTCTCTCTATATTTGATAAAAAAAATAAAAGTAATTAATAAAAGATAAAAAAAATTGTACCTTTTATATTATAATTAAAATATTAGAAAATGTGTAAAAAATAATGTAAATAATTTGGTGATTTGATTCATATATACAAGAACTCATTCGAAGAGAAAAAAATATATATACATAAATTTTTTTGCCTCAAATTAATATGATAGCGTTTCTTTTGTGTAATTGTATTCTACTCATAAGTGGAAAAAAAAAAAACTGACGAACTAAACTTGTCTCAGGATGTCAATTTAAGAATTAAAAGTTATTTTTGGCTCAAATAAATATTTTAATTTTGGCCATTATTTTCTTAAAAGGTATATCGTTGTCTTTTATTTTATTTTTTTAATTATAACAAATGTATCCTCTCTCTGGCAACCCATGCTAGATAGTATGAGAGAGAGACAATTATACTTAATATATATAATTACTAATTTACTATCCAAGAATATTACATTGAATCTTGGAATCTATCTCAGCATCAATCGATGTAAGGCTAACCTGATACTTTTGTAAATTACAATCCTTGTCATATATCATATATCATATATATACACTAAATAAAGGCACGAGCAAAATTGTGTTTATTATTATTATTAGTTGATTAATTAATAGCCACTATATAGTAATCAAATTCCGATGAATTAAGATAGTAATTTTTTTTTGTCTCTTTTCAATTCAGTGATTTTAGATTCAAATTTCTTTTAAAAAAGAATAAATTTCAAATAGATACCAAAAGTAGTGATTACGAAGAGGTAAAAAATTGATTATTGTAATCTTCTCTTTTATTTTTTTTATGTCTATTTTTTGATCTCTTGAAAGTTTTCATACGTAAATTAATAAAATTTATTTATTAAAAAAATTTAATATTTATATTAAACAAATAATAACAAAAATTTTAAAAATTGTT
>NC_029773.3:3859763-3863761 GCF_000817695.3 Arachis duranensis | reverse complement strand
TACTATTATATAAAAATAAAAATAACTATTAAAATTATTTTCTTTATACATTAATAGATCATTATGTAAAGGTGTTAACTGTCAATTCTTAAATATTTAAAGAAAACATTTCTAATTTTTTTTAGATTATTAGTACAAACTCGACTAAAAAAAAAGAGAAACAAAACTAACATATAACAGCTATGTATTTTTTTTGGGGGGTCATACTATAGTACAGATTTTTTTGTACAGATATTCTTTTTTATTCACAAAGAAAACAACACAGGTAATATGAGTGTTTACAAATTTGCATGATGACTTAAGAAAGAGAAAATAAAATTATTGTTAGAAGAGATAATACACTACCCACTTTAATAGTTTAATTACGGAATGTTGTTTTTATCAAGAAAAAGAAAAAAAGAAATATGAAACAATATGAAACTTATTTTTAAAGATGAGTATGGGTGTATAAAAGGAAAAAAGTGAGATATTTTTTTCAGATATTAAATACACTTTGTCTTTTATATGTTTTTTTAACTCTTTTAATGTTAATTTTTTTATTGTATTTAAAAAATAAGATTCATTATTAGAATATTATTTATTGTATTTTTAGAATAAAGTAATTGCACACATAAATTTAATATATCTTTTAGAAAAATAATTAAAATATTATTAAATTGGTTTGAACAACTTAAAAAAATAATTGACAAAAATAACATTAATTTAATATTAACTGAATTTGTTTTTTTTAACTAGCAGATCAACATGCAGTAATAATAATATTCCAAATTAATTTTTAATAATTTTGTTTCAAATAAATTAGTACTTAAAAAATAAATATTAACATAATAGTTAATTAGATGAATCGGTTTCAAATAATTTAAAAGGACAAATTAATTTTTTTATCCTCAAATTTTAAAATTATTATAATTTAAAATTTTTAATTTATTAAGTTTTTCAAACCAAAATAAATTAATTCAATTCAAATAGCAATTACTAGAATCAAGTTTTTCAAACCAAAATAAATTGATTCCATTCAAATAGCAATTACTAAAATCAGAGTGGATAAAAAAAATCAAATAATAAGAATTTATGTTATATTAATTGAATTTTTTTTATCTATTTTTATTCTAGTAATTATTATTTAGATTGGATCAATTTATTTTAGTTTGAAAAACTTGATAAATTAAAAATTTTAAATTACAATAATTTTAAAATTTTAAATTTAGATAAGATGTAATTTAAATTGCAAAAACTTTAAAATTTAAAACTTGGATAAAAAAATTAAAAATTAATCTTCATATACAAGCCTTTTTTGCTATACAAATCTTACAAGTTTATATACTCATTTACCCCTAAAACGCATCTCTTATGGCACGTCTAGTCTACGCGCCTCCTTATGAAAAATTAATTTGGAGTATTATTATTACTATATGTTCATTTGTTAGTTAAAATAAAATAAATCTAGTTAATATTAAATTAATGTTATTTTTGTCAATTATTTTTTTAAGTTGTTCAAACTAATTTAACAATGCTTAATTATTTTTTAAAAAGATATATTAAATTTATGTGCATAATTATTTTATTCTAAAAATACAATAAATAATTTTTTAATAATAAATTTTATTTTTTAAATACAATAATAAAAAGAAATTTTAATATTAAAAGAGTTAAGAAAACATATGAAAGGCAAAGTGTATTTAATATTTGGAGAGAATGTCTGACTCTTTCTCTTTTATATACACATACTCATTCTCAAAAATGAGTTTTATGTTATTTCATATTTTTTTCTCTTTTTTTGATAAAAATAATATTCTGTAATTAAACTATTAAAGTGTATTAAGTATTAATTATAAGGTGCCTTCTGTGGTGGCCATGTTTTGTGGTGGCTAAGGTGACCACAACCAATTATTTGTAGCCATTTGGCATTTGAAAAAGTGTTGCTTAAAGGGAAAGTGTTACCCTTGATCGTTATCTTGGCTCTGATACCAATTTTTTTATTACCATTTAAAAATTCTGTTTTAATTTTTGCAAATAAAAATTCTATTTTGCTCATATTAGAAAATTTAATTTTTAAAATATCTTTCTTGGGTTGGGTTTGCATTATTAAATTCTTCTATTTCTTTTAACAACTTTTCTATTTCTTTTGTTATACATTCTATACAATTTTTACATAATTGTTCTACTTCTTCTCTATTTCTTGTGTAAATATTACTATTCTGTAATCTTACTTCATAATATCTTTTTTGATTTTTCTGAAGATCTAAATCATTTTTTAAATCTTGTAATGTTTGATTTGCTAAACCGGGCATTTTATATGTTTTTTAGATTAGATTATGGGATTTTGTAAAGGTGATAAAGGTACTTGTAATTCTTGTTCAGATTCAATTTGTACTTGTTCTAGGGGTTCAACCTGTAGAGGTTGTATAACTTGAATATTTTGAACATGTATTCTTGATTCAAAAGCTTGTAATGCAATCATATTTTGTATGTGAAGATAATGCAATCTACGAGCACGATAAATCTGTTTATTCTTGATATTTTCTTTTAGATTTTTGATTGATTTTTTAGTTTTAAAACGTTGTATTAATTTTCTTGTTTTAATTATCTTTTTATTTACCCTTTTGATTTCTGCTTCTAAATCTGAAGATTCAGTTGTCAAATTTTTTATTTTCATGGCTATAGCCATTATTCTTGTTTTCATATTTCTTTTAATTGTTTTTAAAGAAATAAGACTTTTTTGAAAATCTTTCATATTAAAATTTCTGCATCTTCTGCCATAGCTTCATTGTTATTTTCTAAAGATTCTATTATTCTTTCCAGATTTTCGACTTCTTTTTTCAGATTATTATAAAGTAATACTAGAGCTTCGAAAGCTCTTTGATTTATTTCAGAAAACCTTAAATATGTTAAATGATTTTCTCTTTCAAAGAGTTCTTGTTTCTTATTTTGATAAGACACATATATTTCTTCTTTATTTATTGTCATAGCTTATTTTTTAAAGTTTCATTTAAAGTTTCAATCTTTTTTGTTAATTCTCTTACTTCAGAATCTTTGTCATCATTTTTTAAATGGGATAGACTTAAAGGACTATTGATTTTAGATTCTCTTATTCTAAAACTAGAGGAACACGATTTTCTTGATGGTTCTCTTAATAATAAAACTGGTTTTTCAATAGGCTTGCGTTTTGGTGTTTCAGTTTTAACAACCTTTTGGAATAAATCATCAATATAAATTCCTTCTTTGTTTTTAAATTCTATACTATGATGACTATTGGTTAATGCATAGTTTATTGCATATGTAATTGAAAAAGGTTCGTCGTTTTGTTCCATTAAACTTTGTCTATGAAACTTATAAGCTAAGCTTATGGATCTATCAAAATTCTTTGTTGATAAGGGGATAGCATATCCAATATGGGTATTAAATTTAACATTTACATTTGCCAAATTTCCATGAATAATTCCAATTATTTGATCTGTGGGATCAATAATTCTTTTATCACAAATTGCTAAACTTATTGGTGAATTAATTCCTTTCATATATGTTGATTTTACTAAAACTTGGATAGTACTAATATGAATCCATCCAATCTTAGATCTTTTTTGTTGATCTTTAATTTTCTTTATTTGTTCGTTTATTTGTTCTTCATCTATTAGAGCTATTTCAAGTTCTCCATTAGCAGATTCTATTTTTACAGGTGCTTCAAACTGCATTTTTCCATAATATATTATGTTTTTTCTATTAAAAATTTCTTTTAAAAAGCTTTGTTTAAAATTCTCATTTGCTTTGAGATCTAGTTCTGATTTTAAAATAGCTTGTTTTTCATTATCAAGTAAAGCAGTTATTTTATAATAATCAGATTCTTCAGTTATTTCCAAGTCTTCTAAATAGTTCATAATATAAAGAGATTAAGATGAAGATGTACCTTTCTGGAGATGAACTTTTATTTAATGCTATTTTACAATAGGTATTTCTCCAGAGGGGAGTTTTTACAAATTAACTCCAGAGGGGAGTTTTTT
>NC_029773.3:3850027-3852141 GCF_000817695.3 Arachis duranensis | reverse complement strand
TGAGCCATTTTTAATTGTTTAAAAAGCATTGTAACTTCTTCTAATTTTTCGTCAATATTCATAATTTTAGAGGTGGTCTAACCCTTAGATTTGTTGTATCAATTTTATTTTGGACTTCTTCTTTCTTAGGAATTTCTTTTTGGAAGTGTTTATCAAGTATCTGTTCAAATTTATTTATTATATTAGGCTCTTCTTTTTCTTTATTTTTCTGAAATTTTATAGAAACTAATATTTCTTCAAGCATATCTATTATAGAATTTAATTGTGGATTAAAAGTATGATGAAGATGGGGATAATTATCTCCATGATAACATTTTTTAGATACTCCGTGTGAAATATAAGTTTTTTCAGGTTTTTGAATTCCTTCAATAAAACTTAAAGTAAAATTAAGATTTTGAGAAAAATCGTTTTGTATTGATTTTAAAAATTCAGTGTCATTATAATTGATATTGGTTAAAATCATTAATTTTTGATCTATTAATTTTGATAGATTAATTATTTCTTCTTTTAAATCTTCTAATTTACTTTTTTCCATTATGTGACGCTTTTCTTTTGCGAAAGGATACGCTTTTTAGTGTAACCTTAGCCACCTTTAGCCATTATAGCCATAGCCACCATAGAATAGGCCTAAGTTAAAATGTTGACTTAGGAGAATTTGTACTTGCCTAATCTCTAATATTGCAAGCAATTTCACTAAATGGGTACAATGGCAACATTGGTGGTCATGGTTAAATGAAATTACTAATTATTGTTTTACTGTGTTTTATTTTGGATGTATAGTTTTTTATTGTTAGATTAAGTTGTTGTTTCTCTTGTTTGAAACTATTTTTTGGAGGCTATGTTATCCATGTTTGCAATATCAAAAAAAGGAGAATTATAAGGTACAGATTTTATTTGTACAAATATTAAACAATGTGTGTGTTTACAAACAATGTGTACAATGACTATTGAGTTATGAAATGAACATCTCCTACCATATCATGATACCACTCATCCCAAAAGCTTCAACTGATGGAAAAATGTAACACTAATAATTATATCTCTAATACTCCATAAACCTCCATTGTACACATTGTATAAATATTTCATTGGCTCCTAAGAGAAAGTAGAATTATAATTAGGCCTATTCCATGGTGGCTATGGCTATAATGGCTAAAGGTGGCTAAGGTTACACTAAAAAGCGTATCCTTTCGCAAAAGAAAAGCGTCACATAATGGAAAAAAGTAAATTAGAAGATTTAAAAGAAGAAATAATTAATCTATCAAAATTAATAGATCAAAAATTAATGATTTTAACCAATATCAATTGTAATGACACTGAATTTTTAAAATCAATACAAAACGATTTTTCTCAAAATCTTAATTTTACTTTAAGTTTTATTGAAGGAATTCAAAAACCTGAAAAAACTTATATTTCACACGGAGTATCTAAAAAATGTTATCATGGAGATAATTATCCCCATCTTCATCATACTTTTAATCCACAATTAAATTCTATAATAGATATGCTTGAAGAAATATTAGTTTCTATAAAATTTCAGAAAAATAAAGAAAAAGAAGAGCCTAATATAATAAATAAATTTGAACAGATACTTGATAAACACTTCCAAAAAGAAATTCCTAAGAAAGAAGAAGTCCAAAATAAAATTGATACAACAAATCTAAGGGTTAGACCACCTCTAAAATTATGAATATTGACGAAAAATTAGAAGAAGTTACAATGCTTTTTAAACAATTAAAAATGGCTCAAGAAGATAATTCTATGGAGCAAGGTTTTCAAATTAAAGAAGAACCAGAAATTTCTGAAAGAGAAGAATATGTCTTAGACTATTCAAGTGATGAAGAACCAGTACATCCAGTACAAGTAAAAGATGAAGCTGGAACATCTAGTAATAATAATCAAACCCAATTTAAATGGGAAACAGGTTTTGAAAATTATGCCTTCAAAAAAGGTTTTATAAGCAAAAATTCGAAATATACTAAAATACCATCTAAATACGTTCCTAAAATTCAAGAACTAGAAGGAGAAAAAATGCTTGATCTAGATTGCAAAAAGAACGAAAAAGAAATTTTCGAAGATTGGATGAACTCTTTTCTATTAGAAGCTTATACAAA
>NC_029773.3:3840036-3847819 GCF_000817695.3 Arachis duranensis | reverse complement strand
GAAAGATGTAAGGAAAAAGGTTTAGTCCTTAGTAAAAAGAAAGCTAAGCTAGCAAAACAAGAAATAGAATTTCTTGGATTAATTCTATCTACTGAAGGGAAGTTAAAACTTCAACCAAATGT
Organism: Arachis duranensis; assembly: GCF_000817695.3. Taxonomy (NCBI): domain Eukaryota; kingdom Viridiplantae; phylum Streptophyta; class Magnoliopsida; order Fabales; family Fabaceae; genus Arachis; species Arachis duranensis. The sequence goes on along the minus strand of NC_029773.3, from coordinate 3,847,697 downwards.
ATTAGAAAAAGTAGATTTATTTCCTGATAAAATGGAAGACAGAAAGCAATTACAAAGATTTTTAGGATGCATAAATTATATTTCTGATCAAGGATTTTTAAAGAATATAACAGATTATACTAAAAACTTATTTTCAAAAATAAGTATAAAAAAGATTTGGAAATGGGAAGAAAAGGATAGCCTGCAGATTCAAAAAATTAAAGAACTTTGTAAAAATCTTCCAGAACTTTATATTCCAGAAGAAGATGACTATTTAATAGTAGAAACAGATGCTTCAGACAAGACCTGGTCAGGCTGTCTAAAAGCTAAAAAAGCTGAAAAAAGCTTGAACAAAGAAAAAGAATCACTAGATTCTAAACATTCCTCAAAGGAACTACTATGCAGATATATTTCTGGAACATTTACACCAACAGAACAGAGGTATACTACCCATGAAAAAGAAACTCTAGCAGCAATAAAAACTATTAAGAAATGGAGGATTGATTTACTTCCAAAGGAATTTACTTTACGTACAGACTCAAGTTATTTAACAGGTTTTATTAGATATAATTTACAATCTGATTATAATCAGGGTCGTCTGGTAAGATGGCAAATGTTTTTATTACAATATCCGATAAAAATTGAGTACATTAAAGGAAATAAAAATATTATTGCAGATACATTGACAAGAGAATGGAGTTCATTATCAACACAATGAATCAAGAAATCCAGAAGCTTGAACAAGAGCTTGAAAAGTGCAATCACTGTCAGCAGCTAAGAGCTCAAATTCAATCCATCAAGAAGGCCATGGAAGCAATGAAAGTAACCCAACAAGCAACATTACCCACTTCAATACCAATGCTGACAACACCATCAGAGTTCAGCCAGCTAAGCGTGGTGGACCAGCCACAATCAAAACTAATTTTTTCTGAAAAAATCCCTGAAAATAAAACTCTGGCAGAAATAGTTAAAAAATCAACTCAGGACAAAAAATATTATGTCATCTACAATGGCCCAATGAAAGGAGTCTATGACGATTGGGCCAAAGCAGCCCCATTTACTCATCAACCCAGAACTATTCACAAGGGAGGATTCTTAACAATAGAAGAAGCAAAAGAATCCCTCAGAGAATATGAAGTGCTCCATCCAGAGCAGATTTTAAAAAGAGCAGAAAAAGCTCCAGTCCAAATCCAAAGAACAGCCCAAGCCCAAAGGACTGGACTAATGAAAAATATTCCTACAAGAGCTGAAATAAATGACAAGAAAAGGGTCTGCAGATCAAACTGTAGAGAAACCTTAAATCTAGTCTTAAACTGGACTCTAGACAAAAGAGCAACATTGGGATATTATCCCATTAACAAAGAACAGCTAACAAAGCTGGTAATATTTCCAGAGGCTTCACCCTCTGATACATATCAGTTTTTCCAATACGGATTAATTGATACGATCCTAATTTTTGACAATTTAAATGTCATTAAAGAATTTCCTGCAGGTTTTATAGATGCAGTGAAAAAGTTTAAAAATATGATTGATACAAGAGAACCAAGGGATATATCCCTAAAATTCACAAGTAGTCAGCCAATCTTCAATGAAGAAGGAGAATGTTTGATCCCAGCATTTCAAGTAGTTTTCATGTCAGTCTTCCCAGGAGACTTTCAACCAATAGAACAAGTTCAAGATCTATCAATTTACAGTGACGAAGGTAGATTGGCTAGCACATTGGCAAGAGTCTTCGAAAGAGCCCAAAAAATAAACAAAGAATCCAGAACAAGAATAAACTACAAAAGCAGAAACACTCTAATTGTTTCTAGTAAAAGAAACCAATTTGAATCAAGAGAAATGAGACTCCTAGTGGATTTTGAATCAGCATTTTACAACTTCTCTGGATTACTGGAAAAACTTCCTGACGGGATAAGGAGGAATCTATGCCATTTACTGAAAGACAAAGAGGACCATAGGTGCCAGCTATGCACCTCAGAAATGTCTGAAGAAAGCAACAATGCTGAAGACCCCACCCACGTGGGAAAAGAAGAGGATGAGGCATCTGAGTCATCCATCAACATTATTGTTGAATGACGTAAGAGCTTACGTCACAGAAGCACCAATAATGTAGTTGGTGCAAACTAAGTGCTCAGTGACGCATGCAATGACGTCACAAGAAGGGTAAGGATGGGATTTGTTGTAACACCCTCACTATCAGAAGTCACGCTTCCGGCTGCACTATTCTGATAGCAAGAAGTATTACGACTACTTTACATACTAAATACTAAAATAGGAGCCTGTGACTCAACACTGTATCGCTGATTTCTTAGAAAAACCGAAACCAAACACTTTATCTTAAAAAATACAAACAGACATAGATTCATATACAAGACTCCTTACATAATAACTCATAATATAATATACATATAAAACATACAATTCCTATCCCTCTTACAAACTCGTAATAACAAAGACGAGGGAAGAAAATAATCTAATTAATACAACATCTTATAAACCAAACACAGTATATCTCTTCTTAATGATTCTTCATCCGGTTCCTGAAAAGATAAAGCTGTAGGGGGGTGAGAACCTAACCACACAGTCTCACCACGGAGTTTCAAAGTTGTTATAAGAAGATATTTAATAAGAAACTGTTTTCAAATTCAGTGATTATCATTGCTTTATGAATCCTTTTTAAAATCCAATAGCTAATCGTTCAAAACCTTTTCAAATAAACAATGTTTAATATTTTCAAAAATCCAAAATCTTTCCTTTCTTATAAGCAAATCTCAATCAGAAACCAACCACGCAATCAAACAACACAATCATTAATTCAGCATCCAAGTTCAATCTCAAATGTAGCACGCCAGAACAAACACAAGCAAGACAGACAAGGAAAGCACAAGTAGGTAGCAGTTACAGCAAATAGTTCAAGTAGCAGTTAAGAACAGTTTAGCAATTAGGCAAACCAAAACAAGTTCAAACCCAAACAAAGCATACAAATGCATATGATGCATGCCTGTCCTATGGCTGATGAGGCTCATCTGTCGGTTATCCAGCCAACCCGACAAGTCTGAATTGTCCTTAGACCGTCCCCCGACGTGCATCCCCAAGAGTCTATGCATAGCTTTTTCTCAAATAATCAATATTACTCAATGGGGGTATCATTCCCGGGAATTTATATAGTGCCCGGTCACACTTACGTCGTAGGGTCAACAGAGTATCGAGTTTTCAACCTGGTACACGTGGTGGCAAGCCACGACACTTAATCCAGGGAACCTCGTATCTCAGATATTTCAAATTCATAAGCCATATAAATAATTCATTCATCATTCATCAACATTTAAGCCATTCTCAATATCATCATCATTCATCAATCCATATCCCATTTCCAAATTCATTCAAAAATCATATTTCAAATCAATCCTCATCATCCTTCTTTCCATTAATCAACAATCTCAATCAAAACATAATTCTTTATTTTCTAAATAAATCAATCTTTAAAACATATAACGTTCAAAAACTAAATCTTTTTAAATCATCACTTCGGGCAAGACTTTCAATTTTATAAAATTTCGGCAGCATCTCCTCTAAAACTCGGACACTGCCACCCTTTTCGGGTCCCACCCAAACATTTCTCAAACATTTTCTCAACCATTTCCAAATTCCAAACATTTTCCATAGTTGAACCAGCTCCAATATCAAATTATTCTCAAATCAGACCAATTCCAATAATAAAACTCTTTTTAAAATCAAACCAGTTCAAGTATTAAATCATTTATAAAATCAGACCGACTCAAAATCAAACCGCTTTAACTCCAAACCAAGAAAAACCACTTTTCATAATAATTAAGTAAATAATTTTTCAAACCCATTTCTTATCAACAACCGTACTTCACTCAAGCAATCGAGCAACCAATAATTCAGTCTAACAAACCATCACATTCACAAGACAAAAATAATCACAAAAGTATATCTCCCTGCGTCAATATCTATTTATAACAACTTTGTAATATAAAATAGAATTTAAGAAAAGCCCCTACCTCGTTCGCGATTCAACTACGCAACAAACTGCATTTCTATTCTTATCCCACAGCAACAGCATCAATACCGACCGTCCCCGCAGCAGTCACAGCCTCTAAACACAGCCTTAGCTCAATCCTAAAACGTTAATGTCGCGTAAAACTTAATAATCTATAACAGAAAAGTAACTAAAAGAGTTTGGAACAAGGAACGACTTACTGGGCTTACGAATAATCGAGAAAACGGGGCAACAGCAGCTCCGGTGACGACGTAGCACCTTGATGCTGTATGCAACAACCATAAAACTCAGCTATCAAGACCCGTAACTCAATCCTATGACACCAAGACCTCAGATCCTCAAACAACTTAAAACAGAAATGCTAATTTAAAGGTTTTGGAATGCATCGCTTACCCAAACAAGGACGAACGGCTAAATTGAAATAACGGTAACTCCGATGGTGGTTCCGGTGATCACCCACACCACACCCGGTGACCAGAACGGCGGTAACAACGGTGAAGTAGCTCAGAATAACAAGCAGCGGTTTTAGAGGCTGTGACTGCAGCGGCGGCGGACGACTGAAATAAACATGCAGTGACGATAAAGTTCCCGGAACTCAAAAGAACATAAACCAAACTTTAAAACCCTTACCAACAGTGCGGTCCCCGGCGGCGGCAGCAGGGTTTCGAGCGGCAGAAGTGGTGGTGGCTGGCACGGGTCTCTCCTTTCTCTCTTCGGCTCCCGGGCTCGCTCTCTCTTTCTCTCTGGCTCCGCCATAAGTGACGGCAACCGACTCCATGATGAGAACGACGACGACGCGGGTACAGCAGCGGCGGCGACGGATTTCACGGTGATTGCGACGCTGGTGACACGAAAAGGTCTCCGACGCGGTGGTTGGACCTCAGCTTTTCCTGATGGGTTGTATATTTTGGTTAGCAAAAGTGGGGTTTAGCTGCTGTTTGTGTTGGTGAGGGTGGGGTATGGCGGCTAAGGTTTCATTAGGGATAAGGGAAAAGTTGTATTTTAATTAGAGTTAGGATTCGTATATAAAAGTAAGATTTTGGATTTAATTATAGTATAGTAATTTTAATAAAATCGGGGAATGGAGTATAACTTTTGAAATCTAATTAAATCGCTAAAATTATTGTAAAATATTATTTGTGGCATAAAAATACTAATTGATTTTCAATAAATTATTTTAATTGAAAATTCATGGTAATATAATTAATTTCTTTATCTTTAACTTAAAGTATTAAATGATATAAATTAAATTATCTAAAATCAAATCATATAAAATTTTTATTATTTCATAACTACCAATTTTATAATTTAAATAGCCAAACCTCATTATTTTTTGAATTTCCAGAACTTTAAATCATAAATAGGAAAATAATCTATAGGTATAGAGTTTGGATAAAAACCTTAATTTATTTCAAGTCTAATTAATTGCCTTTAATTATTTTCAATAAAAATAATTTCTGAAATTAAAACCATAAATAAATATATAATTTGAGATTGATTCAAAATAAAACTTTTCAAAAGTCTTGGGTCTTACATCCTACCTACCTTATAAAAATTTTCGTCCTCGAAAATTAAAGTAATATATAAGGTAATACATAGTCTTTGTACTCTACTTTTTAAACACTTTATAGAAAAGTATAAAATCTTAGTATGCATATATAAATGTTCAAAACTTGACAAAAGTTTGGAGGTACAAAATAGGGTGCAAATTAAGATAGGCGTTCACAAAACAAACGGTAGCTAGTGTAGCAAAAGGGCTACAAAGCAGGCTGGTATAAAGCAACGGATATAAGGCTCGCTCACAAATCTCTTACCCATTTCAGAACTTCAACTTCCCAACTCCATCAGTCATTACACAATTCCATAACCCGTCAGAATCCTAACATCCGCAAACTCTTACGGGGTACGAACTGCTATACTCTTCATAACGTTGCACACCTACTAACCCATCTTTTACGTTTACGAATAGCATTTTAATGTTTCGTTTGCTACCCTTAAAAGGCGTACGTGATTCTAAGGCAATCCTCGAATTTATTTCAAACACAAGACCTTGGAAAAAGATAAGCGACAAAATTCGCCAGGGCTTGAGAGGATTCTTGAAACCACAAGTAATCAGGAATACATAAGGAATGAAGAGTGTCAGACGGAAAATTAGTTTAGCAATCTCAATAATGATTCTCGAATCAACAAAACCCGATAGGAATAACAAAAGGAAAAGTAGTACAGTAGTTTGAAGCAAAATTAAGTCGAGTCAAGGAATATGAGGTTTACAGAAAAAGAATGTCTAAGACCAAAGACAAGGCTCATAAGTCTCGAATAGAATTAAGAATACTTTCAAATGAATCACTCATAGAATGAAAAAAACATTTCAAAAACTATTTCACATTTTTTAAAGAAGTGCGCATCAAACACTTTGTAAAAGAATTAACAAAAGTATATTCGTCACCGGAGCTGCTGTTGCCCCGTTTTCTCGATTATTCGTAAGCCCAGTAAGTCGTTCCTTGTTCCAAACTCTTTTAGTTACTTTTCTGTTATAGATTATTAAGTTTTACGCGACATTAACGTTTTAGGATTGAGCTAAGGCTGTGTTTAGAGGCTGTGACTGCAGCGGCGGCGGACGACTGAAATAAACATGCAGTGACGATAAAGTTCCCGGAACTCAAAAGAACATAAACCAAACTTTAAAACCCTTACCAACAGTGCGGTCCCCGGCGGCGGCAGCAGGGTTTCGAGCGGCAGAAGTGGTGGTGGCTGGCACGGGTCTCTCCTTTCTCTCTTCGGCTCCCGGGCTCGCTCTCTCTTTCTCTCTGGCTCCGCCATAAGTGACGGCAACCGACTCCATGATGAGAACGACGACGACGCGGGTACAGCAGCGGCGGCGACGAATTTCACGGTGATTGCGACGCTGGTGACACGAAAAGGTCTCCGACGCGGTGGTCCATCGGAAGGTAATCAAATTGCCTTTTGTTAAAATAATTTACACAAAATAAGTGAGGTTTGAAAAGGAAAAGTCAATTGGGTTAAGGCCAAAATAATTTTCCGAAAGTCTTAATAGATATTTAGGTATTTAGTCAAATACAAGTATATAGTGAAATCGTGGCAAGGTTATAAGAAAATCAAACGTTTGTTTAAAAATTCTCAAGGTTTATATTCAATCAAGCGTGTATAAAATCATAGCAAATATGGAAGAGGAAGAAATTAAACTTTATTTAGAAAAAAAATTCCGAAGAACAAATTTGCTTATAAGTCGGTTTCAAAACTTTATTTAAAACAGTGCATGCCGACCTCAGATCTCGCTCTCTCTCCTCCCCGCGCGGTCTCCTCGGCGCTGGCGCAAACAGCGACGCGACGCGACGGCGGTCCTGAACGGCACGGCGGCTTCCCTCGCGGCACTCTCCTCTCTCAGATCTCCTCTCTCCTCTGTCAGTAGCAACGGCGACGGTGGCAGTGACACCCACCGCGCCGCCTCACTCTTCTTCCCCTCTCCTTCCTTCCTCGATACCTCTTTCTCCCTTCCCTGTCTTTCTTTCTTCAAGCTTCCCCTGTTTTCCCCCTTTCTATTCTTTCCCTTTCTTTCTTTTTTCTTCCCTGATTTCCCTGCCCCCACTTCGTTCTTCCCTTTCTTTTGTTTCTTTCTTTTTTTTTTCTTTTTTTTCTT
>NC_029773.3:3834740-3839711 GCF_000817695.3 Arachis duranensis | reverse complement strand
AAAAAACTCCCCTCTGGAGTTAATTTGTAAAAACTCCCCTCTGGAGAAATACCTATTGTAAAATAGCATTAAATAAAAGTTCATCTCCAGAAAGGTACATCTTCATCTTAATCTCTTTATATTATGAACTATTTAGAAGACTTGGAAATAACTGAAGAATCTGATTATTATAAAATAACTGCTTTACTTGATAATGAAAAACAAGCTATTTTAAAATCAGAACTAGATCTCAAAGCAAATGAGAATTTTAAACAAAGCTTTTTAAAAGAAATTTTTAATAGAAAAAACATAATATATTATGGAAAAATGCAGTTTGAAGCACCTGTAAAAATAGAATCTGCTAATGGAGAACTTGAAATAGCTCTAATAGATGAAGAACAAATAAACGAACAAATAAAGAAAATTAAAGATCAACAAAAAAGATCTAAGATTGGATGGATTCATATTAGTACTATCCAAGTTTTAGTAAAATCAACATATATGAAAGGAATTAATTCACCAATAAGTTTAGCAATTTGTGATAAAAGAATTATTGATCCCACAGATCAAATAATTGGAATTATTCATGGAAATTTGGCAAATGTAAATGTTAAATTTAATACCCATATTGGATATGCCATCCCCTTATCAACAAAGAATTTTGATAGATCCATAAGCTTAGCTTATAAGTTTCATAGACAAAGTTTAATGGAACAAAACGACGAACCTTTTTCAATTACATATGCAATAAACTATGCATTAACCAATAGTCATCATAGTATAGAATTTAAAAACAAAGAAGGAATTTATATTGATGATTTATTCCAAAAGGTTGTTAAAACTGAAACACCAAAACGCAAGCCTATTGAAAAACCAGTTTTATTATTAAGAGAACCATCAAGAAAATCGTGTTCCTCTAGTTTTAGAATAAGAGAATCTAAAATCAATAGTCCTTTAAGTCTATCCCATTTAAAAAATGATGACAAAGATTCTGAAATAAGAGAATTAACAAAAAAGATTGAAACTTTAAATGAAACTTTAAAAAATAAGCTATGACAATAAATAAAGAAGAAATATATGTGTCTTATCAAAATAAGAAACAAGAACTCTTTGAAAGAGAAAATCATTTAACATATTTAAGGTTTTCTGAAATAAATCAAAGAGCTTTCGAAGCTCTAGTATTACTTTATAATAATCTGAAAAAAGAAGTCGAAAATCTGGAAAGAATAATAGAATCTTTAGAAAATAACAATGAAGCTATGGCAGAAGATGCAGAAATTTTAATATGAAAGATTTTCAAAAAAGTCTTATTTCTTTAAAAACAATTAAAAGAAATATGAAAACAAGAATAATGGCTATAACCATGAAAATAAAAAATTTGACAACTGAATCTTTAGATTTAGAAGCAGAAATCAAAAGGGTAAATAAAAAGATAATTAAAACAAGAAAATTAATACAACGTTTTAAAACTAAAAAATCAATCAAAAATCTAAAAGAAAATATCAAGAATAAACAGATTTATCGTGCTCGTAGATTGCATTATCTTCACATACAAAATATGATTGCATTACAAGCTTTTGAATCAAGAATACATGTTCAAAATATTCAAGTTATACAACCTCTACAGGTTGAACCCCTAGAACAAGTACAAATTGAATCTGAACAAGAATTACAAGTACCTTTATCACCTTTACAAAATCCCATAATCTAAAAAACATATAAAATGCCCGGTTTAGCAAATCAAATATTACAAGATTTAAAAAATGATTTAGATCTTCAGAAAAGTCAAAAAAGATATTATGAAGTAAGATTACAGAATAGTAATATTTACACAAGAAATAGAGAAGAAGTAGAACAATTCTGTAAAAATTGTATAGAATGTATAACAAAAGAAATAGAAAATTTGTTAAAAGAAATAGAAGAATTTAATAATGCAAACCCAACCCAAGAAAGATATTTTAAAAATTAAATTTTCTAATATGAGCAAAATAGAATTTTTATTTGCAAAAATTAAAACAGAATTTTTAAATGGTAATGAAAAAATTGGTATCAGAGCCAAGATAACGATCAAGGGTAACACTTTCCCTTTAAGCAACACTTTTTCAAATGCCAAATGGCTACAAATAATTGGTTGTGGTCACCTTAGCCACCACAAAACATGGCCACCACAAAAGGCACCATATATTACATCAACATTTAATTTATGATATTATCACTTAATTAACAAAACCTCTTAACAGCAATGACTAATAGAAACCTCTTTTATGTTTTAAGTAACACGTATTTTATAAAATCTAAAAGCATATTTTAAGGCTAAAATATTTAATTTAATTTGAATATTTATTTTATTTGTAAAAATGGACAGAATAAAGTAGTTATTGAATATAAGTTTTTGCAGGGTACGGTCAAATTTAATTGCAAATTTTTAAACAATAACACCCACTTAAAATTTGAATAAACCTATAAAGAAATTTAGAATAATAATTTAAACTTAAGATATTCAAACTTCAAACTCAATACTTGTAAGTACATAGTTTTTATTCAGTTTTAAGAGAAGATGGCGCATACAAAAACAATAGAAGCACACAAATTAAATTAAAAGCATACATAAAGTTGTAGCTAAAAATACGATCCCAGTAGCTAAAAAAGCAATTAGAACACAACGCCTGTTTGGTGAGTTTTTAAGAAAATATTTTTTTTTAAATTATCTTTTTTTAAAAGATCTTATAAAATTTATTTATTTATATAAAAAATATCTTTTTTAAGAAAAAAGAATCTTGTAAAAAAAGAGATAAATTACAGCTTTTTAAAAAAGATGTTTTTTTTATTTTTTTTAGTGTTTTTATTTTTATTACTAAAAATTTGTTAAATACACTAAAAATAAAAAATTATTTTTTATTAAAAAATATCTTTTTTTATTAAAATAATAGGACCCAAACAAGAAGCAAAGACATTACACAAAGATAATGTTATTTTTATTATCTTTTTTTCCCTTCATATCTTTTATTTAATTTTCATCCTTTATCTTCATCATTTTGGTCAACAAAATCGATCTGCAATAATTCAAGGTAGATCAATCGAAAAATAGATTAGTGCTTATGAAACTGTGCGAATATAATTAGGATAAATTAACATATCTAAATATTTGATTCTCCGATGAAAGACACTTGGTATGGATATGAGGAATCAGAGCTTTCACCCCCAAGGAAACGGCAGAAGGATGTTGCAAGAGGGAGTTTGGCTGGTCGTTCTCACCGTCATTCACCTAGCCTTTCTGAAAAGTCCAATGCAGCACCTGTCAGTGACAGAAAAACAAGTTTGATTTCTGGTAAAGATATCAGAGAAGAGATTGACAAAAAGAAGAAGGATGATTTGATGAGATTTAAAATGATGGATCCTTCAATCAGTGGGCGTGGTGCTGTACCAGTGTATCGTGATAAAGTAAAAGAAGCACGCATTTCCAAGGAAGAATACTTGAAGTCAAAACAGAAAGTAGAAGAAAAGCCAAAGGAGAAGGAAATAGAATCGGGCAAGGGCTTGGCTCAGAAGAGGGAAGCTGAGGCTAGGATGAAGGAACCTTTTGCACGCAGCAGGGACGATCCAGAACTTGACAACATGCTCAAGGATAGATTAAGATGGGGTGATCCTATGGCACATTTGGTAAAGAAAAAATATCCAGAGCCTGTTCTTCCGGATTTGGGAGAAGGTGAGAAGATGAAAGAATCAAGTTTTGTTGTTCCACAATTGAAAAGAGGTTTAGATGCTGCACCAAATCGCTATGGGATAAGGCCGGGGCGACATTGGGATGGAGTTGATCGTAGTAATGGTTTTGAGAAGGAAAAAGAGAACAAATGAGAGGCAAGCTCGAGACCCAAAAGTTTGAGTCTTTGAGGTGACTAGCGCAGCAACATAGCTTTAATTTCTTTCACTTCTAAAAGAAAATGGGACATACAATCAAAATTCCATGAGATTTAAATTTAAAAAACAATCAAAATAAAACATTTGAATCTATTTTAACTTTTTATTTTAATTCTCTTCTTTTATTTTATTCAAAAAAATTACTTTAGTCTTTTTCTCTCCTCTCTAATCCAATCAGTGAACATCATCTCATTGCCACCTCAAAATGTCGCGCCTCCACCACCGTACAGGCACAGCCCCGCCACTCGCCACGATGCTGACGCCCTACCGCAACGCTAGCCTGAGGCAGAGACTCCGATTGCGACATTGATTTAAATTTTTGGGCATCAACTCCCAAACTCATGCGGAGCGGTTAGAAACCAGAAGGAGAAGAGACGATTGGTGTAACAAAACGACACCACTAAGGAGAAGGATAAGCGATGAGTTAAGGTGAAACCAGGAAAGAGCAGAGGTGTTGCGAAACCAGGAAGCCACAGCGATGGAGGTGGGTTGATGGTGGAGGTGGATCTCGGTCTCTCCGGGCCACAGCGGCAGCGACAGTCATGAGAACCACGGATGAGCAGTAGCAGCCATGAGAATCAAAACCATGGTGGTTTCTCTCGTCCTTGACTGTGGTGTTTGCAAGTTCCGGCGATAGCAGATCACAATAGAGACACACGAATTACGGGGAAGGATAAAGTTAGATCCGGACCGGATAGGATTTGGATCGGATAGGGGTTGATTTTCTGATTGTTTGGATAAATTGAATGTGTTTGAAATTTAAATTTAAATATAAATTTAAATAGTTAAATATAATTTAAGAGCAATGCTAGGGGGCAGCAATTTTTATGATTGTTAGCCATCAATTAGCCATCAATGATGATTTGATGGTGTGAGATTGGTGTGAGATTTCATCCAATGACTCACCTTCCTCTGTGGCCAAAATTCAATAAAATTGCTGGCTCCCTAGACTATTCCATAATTTAATTTTTAAAATAATTTAACAACTCTAATAATCCAAAATGGTATATTTTTATTTTTCTATAATTAAAATAAAATGAGTTGTGCTCTTTTTAAAATAAAATTAAAATAAAT
>NC_029773.3:3812929-3834608 GCF_000817695.3 Arachis duranensis | reverse complement strand
ACAAAACAAAATTTTGATGTTCTTTTTTTTTTTTGAAAATATAAGTATATAACCGAAAGAATAATAGATTGAAGAATTTTGGTGCGTCAAATATTAAAGTAAGATTACCAGTTATTACTATTATTATTTATTAGTATCACATACAAAATATATATATACATAAATTAGTATAGTAATCAATATCTACTATAAGACAAAAGCTATGGCCATATATACCTATACTTCCCAGATTTGTTAAATTGTCACAATGCTTCCGAAATTAATATTTAAAATTAAAGCGTTTAAATTTCGTTGGTTTTTAAAATCCTCTAAAATCTTATACATATATTAATTGATTTACCTAAAATTGAACTAGTTTTAAGTTGGAGTGTTAATTAACCATACGCATAAGAGAGAAAATAGGGTTAGTTTCTGCCTTGTTCCCCAAGGCTCAAGTTCTGACATCTTGCTGTACAAGTTGGATTTGATGACGTGTCAAATCCTCATTGGTTCTAACTGAGCAAAACGAATAACTACTTTCTAAGGAATCTCAGGTCGTTACAAACGTAGAAATCTTTCTGCGTATTTAAAAGCACCCACTAGGAGTTCAGTTGAACTCATCACAATAATATTCATTATTCAGTTATTGATGATGGTTCCTTTTTTTATTCCCAAAACAATAACATTAAAAACAAATGCACTTTTGTTGGTTCCATTGATAGCAGGAGCGATGGTATACCGGGCAGTTCGGGCAGCTCCTCCAAAACTTCCAATGATTACGTCAGCAAAAATAAAGCTGAGAGATGGCAGACATTTGAGGGAGTAAAGTGTGATCTCTCACCATTAATTTTATAAGTGGGACCAAAAATAAATATAAAAGAAAGAACAATAAAAGATTAAAAATCACACTTTACATTGTCAATTTTTATTAACAAATGAGAGGATCCATTCTCCAAAAAATTTGGTATTTCAAAAAAATCTGCCGTTGCAGATATCCTTTGTCTGGTATTTCTTCCTTTCATATTCACTATTTTTTTTTAAAATAATAAAGACGATCAAAATTTATTATTTTTAACTATTAATTAATTATAAATTTTATTTTTTTATTTTAATTCTCTTAGTTTAATAATTCAAAAACATATATTTTTAAATATTAATAATTAACCGAAAGTCAAAATCAATCAATTTTAATAATTTTTTAATATTTTTATTAAATCTTTAGTTTTGTATTAATGATAATTACTTAGGGTGTTCTTGAGGAACTAGGAGCATACATAGTGTCTTTTGATAGACCTGGGTACGGTGACAGTGATCCGGATCCTAACCTAACTCCGAAAAGCTTGGCTTTTGATGTTGAAGAGCTTGCTGATAAGCTGCAACTCGGACCCAAATTTTATGCCATTGGATACTCCATGGGAGGTCAAAGTGTTTGGGGCCTTCTCAAGTATATCCCTCACAGGTAGGATATGAACTAATAAATTTACCTAGCGAATTTAAAAAAAATATATTTAATATCTAAAACAAAATGTTTTAATATTAAAACATGAAATATATCACATATCAAAATTAAAATCTTAAAAATGTGTTTTGAGAAATATTAAACCCATAAATATTATTAAAAAATATATTTTTCTTGTTGCAGTCACAAGAGTTACAACAAGGTGAATCCGAATCTGTTTGCCGAGACATGATCGTTGGATTTGGAGATTGGGATTTTAATCCCTTTGAAATTGAAAATCCTTTTCCAAATAATGAAGGACAAGTTCATCTATGGCAAGGGGAGGAAGATAAACTCGTCCCTACTATGCTACAACGCTATACGGCTATATTGGTAAAAACATTCCATGGATTCAGTATCATGAATTGCCAGGTTCAGGGCACATGTTTCCGTTAATGGCGGAAGTGAATGAAGCTATTCTCAGAACACAATTAGTGGGTGACAAGTATTAGTGCAATTACGTTTAGTTAGGATTATATTTAGGTTTTATCATAATGGTATTTAACAAGTTAGATTGTAATTATTTTTGGTTTAGATTGTAATAATCGATTTATCTATATATAATAAATTTTAGCATAATTTATATTTGAGTTCAGTTAACTTTGTATTCAAACGTCTTTGTATTATATGTTTTTATTTTCTGTTTTATATTTAGAATTTTATAAAAAAAATAATAAAATTACGTTTTCCATTTTTACTTTATATTTTTATTTTTTGTTTTAAAATTTTAAAATTACTAAAAATAAAAATAAAAAATAAAAATACCAATTAAACTGCCCCTAAATTTGAGATAGTTTAATTTTCATGAGAGCTGAGTAATATGCAATGGTGGTGAACCATGTTAGAAATTAAACTCCATGCATGCTATTAATCATAAATAGATCAATATTGTAAATGCTAATATGTATCTTGTCTTTCTCATCAAAGAAGCATTAATAAAGCGCTGTTCATCCACCTTGCATACTACCCAAAGAAATAAAATAAAATGGCATTTTTGTTATGAAAAATGAAATCACATATAACATGTAATTTATAAAATTTAAAAGCATATTTTAAGCCTAAAATATTTTAATATAAATTGCCTATCTTTTTTATTTGTAAAGATGAACATAATAAAGAAGTTGAATATAACTCTATAAGTTTTTTACAAGGAGAAATTTTTAATTAAAATTTGAATAAGCTTATAGAGAAATTTAGAATAATTATTTAAAGTTAACATCAAAGTTCAAACTCAACACTTATACTTATACGTACATATTTGTTCAGTTTTAAAAGAAAACGGGACATATGAAAGCAATCGAAGCACACAAATTAAAGCATTTATAAAGTAGTTGTTGTAGCTAAAGACATGAACTGAGTAGCCAAACAAAGCAATTATTAGAACACAACCATTACACAAAGATAATGCTATTGTTATCATATATTTTTTTCATATCTTTTATTCAATCTTCATCCTCATCAACTTCATCATTAATAAATCTGCAATAATTCAAGGCCAGTAGACTAGTGCTTATGAAAGTAACTTGAGCTTTAATTCAACCATGCATGCATATATATATACTAAATACAATTAAATTGTTTTATAATATTCTAAATTTCCATTTTCTGTCAATTGACAATAAAAAAATATTTCACTATCCAAAAACAAAGATCCTATAATCACAATAATAAAAAAATTTGGTGCTCATTTTAAATAATGTGTAGGCAATATTCAAATGGTTAAGAGTTATTCATTCTTGGTATTTCACATAATAATTAGCTTATTGTGCTTTTCAAAACAATAATTCATATATACGTACTAATTGAAAGAGTTACCATTAGCGGTAATATTAAGATTCATAACTAAAAATCAAGACATGTGCTGCAGGCATAATAATGTTAATGGATTTCATGTTTATTTGGAAAGATTATTAAAAAGAAATTCCAACAGACTAACAGAAGGGATTTTTTTTTCATTTAATAAAATCAAACTAAAGCGAATGTATAGTAAAAAATAAAACAAAATAAGATTGATTTTAATATCTTAATATCATTATTTTTTTTTAAAATTAAAATGAAACATGTCTAGGGTGTGACTCAAAGCTGAAAGTATAAATTTATATATAATTTATATATTATATTGCATTTTCAAAATTTGGAAGTATTCCATATTATAAGGACTCATTAGTTCACTCTACGATGCCTTTTATATATAAATTACACACAATTATTTAGAAAGAAAATTAGATTGTCAATTTAAAAAGTTTTAGAATTAATTATAGGCAGAGTAAGATATATAACTCTAACTGGTTAATTAAAAATCTAACAATAATTAATTATTCATGGATAAATTGAAATAATAATAATAATAATAATAATAATAAAACCAGTGTGGTAAGATTTGTAATATTATGAAATAGATTATTTGAACTAACCTTGCAGTGTGGGATATGAGCAATTTTGGGCCAATCTGGACCTGTCTGCTTATTGTACCTTGCCCTTAATGTGGGACAACCAAATATTTCCAAATACTGAAGATTATGAATTTGATCCATGTTGGGAAGAGATGACAATTTTTGACAGTCATGGATATAAAGTTGTTCAAGAGAGGTCATGGGCATCCTTGTGGGCAATGATTTTATCCCTGTTGTGTGTATTCTCAAATATTGAAATTTAGTAGCTCTTTCAAGCCAGTTTGGTAAAGCATCCAACTTTCGTGATCCAGTGATATAGAATAATTGAAGGTTTAAATTATTTACTACCATATATTGCTTTTCTTCTTCCTCTTCATCCTCAAAATTCACCAGCTCATCACACCAAAGAAAGACCAGCTTCTTTAAAGTAGTCATGCGACCAACAGCACTTGGTACGGACACTAAATTTGGACAGTAAAGATACAAGGATTTGAGTTGTTGGAAGCGACCTATGTTCATTGAGGACAAATTTGTAATTTTGATTCCCAAAAAAAACAAAAATTGAAGATGGACGAGATTTTTCATGTTTTTGGGAAACTCATCAACCCACAAACTCTGCAAATCTTGCAGCTTGCAAATGGAATCAGGAAACTTTTTCAAACTAAGACAATCCAGAAAACAGAGAAATCTCAAGTGCTTTTTCATTGTGGCAAAGCAATCATCAGGCAACAAACTCAACTCCACACCTTTTGTTAGGTGCAACACCTTCAGATAGTTGAACTTGTTAGAGGTCCATTCTACTTGTTGTCCCTCTTGCACAATGGTTCTTGTCTTGCTCGACTCTTTCATTGTTAATTGTGCAACATCATGTACAAGATCATGCATTTTGAGTATTCTAAATGACATTAAATTTTTGAAATCAAAGTAGGGGTAAGAATCTGCTTCAATTTGAAGTAAAGATGCTGAAACAAGCTTCTTAATATACAACTCCCCAATATCTTCTGCATCTTCTTCTTCGCGTGAAGGTTGGAGGAGTCCATGAGCCATCCAGAACATAATCAACTCAGTACCATCATATTTATAATCCTTTGGGAAAGAAGAGCAGTATGAAAAACATTGCTTTACTTCTGATGGCAAGTTGTTGTAACTCAATTTGAGTGATGGCAAAATATCAGTTTCTTCTTGATCGAGATTCCACACCTCACTATCCCTTATTTTTCTCCATTCGTTTTCATCATGGGATTTTGATCTAAGCAAGCAACCCAAAGTTATTATAGCCAGGGGTACTCCTTTGCATTTTTTAACAATTTGCTCCCCAATTTGCTTTAGCCTTGGGTACTTCTCTTCTTCCTTCTCTTCTTGGAATGCACATTTTGTAAAGAGCCTCCAACATTCATTCTCAGGAAGTCCTTCTAATTTCATTACAAGATTACTCCCCACAATGTCAGCAACTTTTCTGCTACGAGTGGTTACTATAATTTTGCTGCCTTTGTCACCACCAACTTCTAACAAGTGACTTCTCAATTCATCCCATTTGCTGTGGTTTTCATTCCAAACATCGTCTAAGACGAGTAAGAATCTCTTACCACGTAAATTTTGATTGAGAAGAGATATCATATATTCCAAACTAGAATTTGCATCCACCACATTCTCTCTCTTTGAGGCCGCATGAATAATTTTTTTTATTAGCTTCTTCACATCAAAATCATCAGATACACACACCCACATTAAGGGATCAAAATGCTCATTCACTCGGGTATCATTGTAAACCATTTGTGCAAGTGTAGTCTTTCCCAAACCTCCAATCCCAAAAATTGAGATCACATCAATACTATTAGCTTCTAATTTTTGTGTCATCAATGACTTTATAATCTCCTTTTTCTCTTCAAGTCTACCACACACACGGAAAGACAATGAAGAAGCAGTTTCTCGCCATGCTAAATTGTGTTCAAGAGTTGGAGTGTTGACATATTGTTCAACTATACCCAAGTCTCTCCCTTCTCTTATTTTTTCATCCATCTTCTGTTTCATATCTTTGATTTTATGGGCCATCCTGATGCGAAATGCAAGTGGATTACTTGTATATGAGAAGAATCGGCGAACCTTTGTGCAAATGGTTCCATACATTTTGACCACTTCATTACGTTTTGCTTCATACTCTATTTCATCTAATATGTCACCAGCATCATCCAATGCCTCTCTGAGTTGCTTCAACCACTCATCTATACTGTGATTTTTTGCTTCCTTGTTCTCAGCATCTATGAGATATGCTTTGATGGTTCTCAAAGAACTTTCAAACTTTTTTACATCATCTTTAAGACCACATACCAGAGCAATCTCTTGAAAAGATTTTGTTGCTAAATTGGCCAAGAGTGTTGATGCCGCACCAGAAACAACTTCAGCCATTAGAGAATTAGTGAAAACAACCTAGCAAAAAAGTATAAGATGGAAAAGAAAGGTCAACCACACAAAGGAAAAAAAACAACATTGTATACTATAACGTAAAAAATCTCCTAATAAAATATAAGTGGTCTATTCTTTGAGTTATTAAATTCGATTTGGTATAATCAATTTGGTCACACTACTTGATGAGTATATCTGTTGTCTGATATACTAATCTATCCACTAATTGACCATAACCTAAGACATTAATGTAAGGAAGAGCCACTATCTTGGATAGTTTGGATGTGTATTCCATAGGTGTACTTGCAGGTTTGGCATCACCAAGGCCATAGTCTTTCAACAAATTAGTAACATATGTAAAAAGAAGCAAAATTCTTCTTTTAGTTTAAAGTCAACAGAAATGGTTACAGGTTACAAGTGATACAAGTGGAGCAAGATGAAATTTATAAAAAAATTAAAGAATATTATAGAACTTAAGCTTAGTCTTGAATCAAGTATAATACAAATGGTTCTTATCAAGTTAGTTCTAGTCAAAATTTGTAACTTGAAGATAAATTAGCTTAGTTATAATCTTTGACTTAGTCAAAGAATGAGTTATTACATAAGTTGATATTTATCAACTTGTCATACAATTTGATAAAGATGAATATGAAAGAAGATTCTAGTACACACACTTGTGTAATTTGTGCATAACTTGATCAACTTTTAAACCAAATGCACCTCCACAAAATACTATATATAGGGGGTTAAGGCATTTGCTAATATATGCCATGTTTTTACATAGAATTAGTGAGTGAAATTTAGAGAGAAAAGAAGTAAGGTCTCTCATATGTGTAATCCCTTTGTAAGAATTTTTATAATGCGTAAGAGAGTATTATAGACTTCTCTATGTATTGTAAGAGATTGTAATTTTATCACTTTGTCATGCATATTATTTCCACTATTATCGATATTCTTGTTCAATTCCATATATTTCTCATCCACAAATTATACTTGTGTTATTTTGTCCATATTAACTCTGGTACCTGACAATGGTATCAAAGATTTAGGTTCTTAGTCTTCTGCTGCAAAAGGGCAAGTTGGTGTCAGAATCATGCTGACAAAATTTAAGATCGAAAAATTCAATGGGAATAACTTTTTTCTTTGGAACCTGAAGATCAAGGCAATTTTGAGAAAGGAGAATTATAGATGGCAAGCCTACCGGCACTCCTGATGACAAGTGAAAAGAGATGGAGGGAAACGCCATTGCCAATTTATACTTGGCTATAGCAGATTCTGTATTATCAAGCATCTTAGAGATACAAACAGCAAAGGAGATTTGGGAGACACCACTAAGTTGTACGAGACAAAGTTACTTCATAATAGGATATTCATGAAAAGGAGACTCTATACTCTCCAAATGAGTGAATCTACATCGGAGACCGATCACATCAATAATCTTAATACTGTATTTTCACAACTGACAGTCATAGAGTGTCAAATTGTAAAAAATGAACGTGCTGAACTTCTTCTACAAAATTTACCAGACTCGTATGATCAACTTATCATCATCACAAATAACAATCATCACAAATAACAATATTGTTGATCAACTTCGACTTGATGATGTTGCTGCCACTATTCTTAAAGAAGAAAGCAGGTGCAAAATAAAGATGATCGAACGGAAAATTCTAAGCAAGCAGAAGTTTTGTCAGTGATGAGAGGCAGATCAACAGTGAGTGGCTCTAGTAGAAGTCAAAGTCGTGGTAGATCAAGGTCTCGAAAGAAGAACCTTACTTGTTACAATTGTGGCAAGAAAGGGCACTTGAAGAAAGATTGTTGGTTCAACAAAAAGAGCACAAAGAAAATTACTAATGCAACTACCTCACATGGTTGTGTTGCAAACACCTCTGATGATGGAGATGTCTTGTGCATCGAAGCTGCTATTGGTCATGAAGACAATAAACCACTAGCTGATATTTGGCTATTGGATTATGCAACAATATATCACATGACTCCACATCATAAGTGGTTTAGCACTTATGAACCTATTTCAAAAGAATCTGTACTCATGGGAGATTATCATGCTTTAGAAATTGCAGGAATCGGTATCATCAAAATTAAGATGTTTGATAGTTCTATCGATACAGTTCAAAGTGTAAGACATGTGAATGGCCTGAGAAAAAAATTGTTATCCATTGGGCTGTTGAATTCTTAAGGGTACAAGATTAATATTAAAAGTGGATCGTTGAATGTGACTAATGGTGCTCGTGTGATCATGAAGACAAAACGGATAACAACCAATCTCTACTTACTTTTTGGAGATACAATTCGAGATGAAGAAGCATCAGTTGCATCTGTAAACCAAGAAGACACAACGATGCTATGGTATCCCAAAATAGGCCATATGTCAGAACATGGTCTACATGTTCTTGCAGAGCATAATCTCCTTCTAGGGCTTAAAACGGTGAATCTACCTTTCTGTGAGCACTGTGTGATAAGCAAACATCATAGATTGAAGTTTGAAAGATCAATCGCTAGAAGCAAGCACATACTAGACTTGATTCATTCTGATGTGTGGGAATCACCAGAATTATCACTAGGAGGAGCAAAATATTTTGTCTTCCTAGATGATTACTCATGAAGAGTGTGGGTATTCTCCATCAAGAAGAAGTTTGATATGTTTCTAGTATTCAAGAAGTTTAAAGCACAAATAGAGCTCAAAATTGGAAAGAAAATAAAGTGCTTGACGACAAACAAAGGAGGAGAATACGCTGATGGTGATTTCATTGCATTTTGCAAACACGAGGGTATTCAGAGGCAATTCGCAATTGCATATACACCTTGACAAAATGGTGTTATGGAACAGATGAACAGAACTCTTCTAGAAAGAAGTCGAGCTATGTTGCGGACTACAAGATTAGCCAAGTCTTTCTGGACAGAAGCAGTCAAAACAGCCTGCTACGTGATTAACAAATCGTTGTCAACAGCAATTGGGTTGAAAACTCCAATAGAGATGTAGTTGGATAAGACACCTGATTATTCTTCTCTCTATATGTTTGGATGTCCTATTTATGTGATGTTTAATATCCAAGAAAGAACCAAGATTGATCCTAAATCAAGAAAGTGTATCTTCTTGGGTTATGTTGACAATGTAAAGGGGTATCGTTTGTGGGACCCCACTGTCCACAAAGTTATTGTCAATAGAGATGTTATATTTGCTGAAAACGAGTTACAAAAGGAGCAAGAAAACAACAGTAGTACTGAAGAAACTACTACAATATACATGAATGATAAATCTAGAAAAAATGACTCTTCTGAAGCAGAACCTAAGCAAGTTGAACAAGAACCAGTTGAAGCTCGCAGAACAACACGTGAATTGAGAAAACCATCATGGCATGTCGACTATGTCATGACTTGCCATGATGCATATTGTTTTGTTATTGAAGATGAAAATAAGATGTAACGACCCACATTTTTAAAAATAGAAATATAAATAAGTTATAATTTATTTTATAAATTAGAGTTCCTTATTTTAGAAATTATTTTACTATAAGTAATCAAATTAATTTTATAATTATTTGAATTCAACCAAATTCATATTCTTATATATATTTTTGTTATGATAAAATATTTTACAAAATTAAAACTATAATTATAATAATTTATTAGTAATGAAAATTATATGTATATGTTAATTTGAGAAATTAATATTTTTAATTTAAAAATAGAGTTTAGTTAATAAAATTATTATCGAGTTCGATATCCGCCGATATGAGTAAATATCAGTACTTTTCGGTGAACTTAGCTTTACTAATACTTCACCATATATCTTTCATCCTTTTGTTACTAATGTCATTTATATTAGTAACTCATATATATTATTACTTGTGTTTTAATATATCCAACTTTTATAAATATTCGTTTAAGATATTTATAATTTGATTCGCTGACTTAGCAGCTTGGTTTCGTGACACCCAACCATTTCCATTTAATACCATGACACATAGCCATCAAACCACTAATTATCATCCTCATTCCTTCTTCATTCAGCCAAAAGCATTGGAAAAATAAAAGAAAGAAAAAAGAGAGAGAGAAAACTTCATAGAAACAAAAATTTTTCGGCTTTGATTTTTTGAAATCCGTAACTCTAATAAAAAATATTATCGAATAAAAGTGTTTGTATCCTCCTCCTTTACACGTTGGCGTCACTTTTATTCGGTAGAAGTTGACGGTGACATAGCTCCCCTTCCCCTTGAGTTCGATCAATTGGAGTTCTAGGAGACACAGACGATTTTTGACATTTTCTTCTTCAACAACTCAATCAAAAAGCTTTTCCGGAATTTTTATTGTATTGATTTCATATAGAGGTAGAGTTTGGTAATTTTATAATAATTAAATATGAATTTGATTAGTGAATGTTGGTTTGATTGATTATTGTTTGAGTTTGATTAAGTTTATCTTAAATTTTTGTTGAATTATTATTGTTTGATTGAGATTTTAGTTCGGCTATGTATGAACACCCAGCTGGGGTGTTTTGATGATTGTGGAGCTATTGTGATTTGGTATTTTGAGATAAATTTGATGAGTTTTGATGGCCATAATATTAAATTAAAAGCTGTGAAAAATCGGTTACTGAAAACGTTGAAAAACTAGTTAAAAATCAAGTAATTTTGATGAACTTTTGATGAGTTTGATTTGGTTCTTTGAAAAACACAAAACCCTCATGTTTTGACTATTTTGTGGCCAAAATATAATTAAGAAAAAGTTTTGGGGCTGGAAGTTAAATAAAAGAAAGTTTGTGAGTTAAAATAGAATTTTTAGAAGTTTAGTTATTAAAGTGTAATTTCTAAAAAGTTTGGGGTCAAAATGAATTTTCGAAAGCTTTAAGAATTATATTAGCTTATTTTGAATTATTAAAGAAAATGATTTGATTTTGGAAGCGATTGGATTTTGAGTTGGTTTGATTTTGAAAGAGATTTAATATTTGGATTGGTTCGATTTTGTAAATGATTTTGCTGTTGGAAATGGTTTGGATGGGACCCGAGAAGAGTGACAAGGTTCGAATTTTAGGGGAGGTGCTGCCGAAACTTTTAGAAGAATTTTGAGAAGTTTTATTTTGGTTAATTTGGATTGAAGAATTGTTTTATTTGATTTTTTATTTATTTAAAAAAAGAATGAATTATGTTTGAGTTTAAATGATTTGAAATGAGAATGGTTGTCGCTCCCCTAAAAGTCTAGAGGCCTTGTCGAGGGATTTAACTAATATATGATTATTCTTTTGTATTTTGAAAGAAGAATTGGTTTTAAGTGAAATTGTTTTGAAAGTTTTTGGAGAATATTACAAAGAGGAGATTTAAGATTTGAATTACCGGGTAAAATGCAGTGGCGTTGTCCACTTGCTTTGGGAAAGAGACAAGAAAGAAGAATGAATATGATAAACGAGACATGGTTGAGATTGATTGATGACAAGTATGTCTGTATTTTCTCTCTGGTTGTAAAGGTGACAAGGCACCTATTCTCTCTAATGGTGACAGGGCACATAATCCCTCTAATGGTGACAAAGCACATAATCTCTCTAATGGTGACAGGGCACATAATCTCTCTAATGGTGACAGGGCACGTATTCCCTCTAATGGTTTTAATGTGCAACAGAGAGACAGTATCCAAATTAGCTACTGGACATGTCGGGTTTAACTATATAACCGACAAATGAGCGCATTAGCCATAGGGATAGACATACATTGTAAGACCCAAAACTTTTGAAGAATCTTATTATGAGCTGATTTCAAATTTATTTATTATTAGAGATTTTACTTTCAGAAATTATTACATTGAGAATAATTAAATCAAGTTTTGATAATTAAAATGAAGATTTTACTTAATTTCAAAATTATTGAGTTATTTTCTATATTTAAATTATAACGTTAGTAGTTATGAAATAATAAGAATTTTATATGACTTGGACTAAATAATTAATATTCTAAAATATTAATACTGCTGTTTTGGAAAATAGAGAAATTAATTATATTATCTCTAATTATTAGATTTGAACATTTTATTGAAAATAATTTGTAAAATTGATGAACAAATAGTATTTTTATACATTATTATTATTATTGGATTAAAATTTATTTCTAATTACTATATTATCCCTATCTTTATTTGAAATTATAAAGCTACCCTTAAACCAAATTTTACCTAAACCCTAATTTCTCCAATTCCTAACCCTAAACTCCTCTGCCTCAGCCGAAATCCCCTTCGCCCCAAAACAGCAGCAAACACACACAAACCCTAAAGAGACGAGAACCTGAGAGAAAGAAATCAGAGAAGAGGAGAGGGGAAAAACCACAGCCACGGGACGGAGCAGAGAGCGCACGCAGGGGAGGAAGGACCCGCCTATCTCGCTGTCGCCGCGCTGCTCGAGACTGTCGCACCGCCGTCGCGAAGATGAGGGGAGACCGTCAATGTTCTGAAAACCGGACCGAACTGACCGGTTCAACCGGTCCAAACGGAAACCGGCGACAAAAACGGTTCGGTCTGGTGTTTAAAACCGTCAAATTATAAACCGTTTGAAAACCGTTGAACCGGTTGAGAATAGGACAATTGAACCGGACCGAAAACCAACCGGTTCTTCATAAACGGCGTCGTTTTGGGTTTTGCTTAAAAAAAAAAGAAACCCTCGCAACGCGTTACCCACCCACCCCTTCCCTCAACACCCCCTCCTTCGTGATTCACCTCACTCACTCAGAATAGCACATTCAAAACCCTAACTTCTTCAACGGTTCTGCCGCCGCCGTCCGTGGTTGTCGGCGCCTCCACTCCTTCCTCCTTCCCCCTATACCGAACTCATCCTCTTCTAGCTGGGCACGTCGTTCCCATCTCCCATGGCTTCTTTGTTTGAGGATTCAAGCTACTCGTCGTCGTGTGGTTCGTCGTCTGTGGTTCATTTCGTCACTCGTCGTTGTCTCTTCGTCGTCCTGCTCTCTGTCAAAGGTTAGTGTCACTGCTTATAGGGTTTTTCAGCTCTTCCTTTCATGCTCTGTTTAGTGAGACTGATTTTTGAATGTGAATGGAAATATAATCATTGATTTTGTGTTGTTTAAATTATTGGTTAAAATAGATTTGTTACTCTGTTGCTGCTTTTTTTTAATTTCTGAGTATGCTGTGTTTGAATTTTTTTGATAGATTTATTGATTTCAGGTTTAGGGTGATTATTTGTTGCTGTTTTTTAATTTTGTTGCTGATTGTTCTCGATTCCTGGCTCTGTTCAGTCTGTTGTGCTGTTGATAATGGTGTTTTTTTTGTGTGTGTCCTTTGAGAGCTGCTGTTAGTGCAGTGTTGCCTTGTTGATTTTAGTTATGGTTTTTGATTGGATTTTTGTTGATTATTTGTTACTGTTTTTGAAATTTTATTGATGAAAATCTTGCCAGCAATTGCTCAGACGTGATAATTTTCAATCTTGCCAGCATGAGCGAAAGGATTCCTGGTTGCTTCGAGAGCACCTCGGCTTCTAGGTTAGTTAGCCTTGTTGAGAAGCCATTGACTACATGCTTGTAGGTGTATAGCATCTCTGCTGATTCTGATACTGATTGCAATGATGATTCAAACCAATTGTGGTGATCATTGAAAGTTGCTGGCATGGTGGACTTCTCCATGTGGACTATGTATGTTTTTTTGGATTGTTCTATCTTGTTTCTGCTATGGTGTGTTTGGCACAAAAAATCAACAGAAAAGTATGAAGAAACTTAAATTTCAACATCTTTATTTTGTGACTGTGTTTTTACCTACTGAATCTTTGGCTTGTGTCTTGTTTTTTTGATTTGGATATGTGGGAATGTTAAGGTATTTATTGTTGTTGATTTGGAACTCCTGAACTTTTATATATCATATGGGCAAAGATTCTTTTACATGATAATTGGAGGTTACACAAAAAGGGTTGTTTTCAAAACAACTGAATATGGACTAAGTTATAGAAAATAATTAGGCAGTGTTGTTAAATTGAATTAATAATTATTTGTGTTTGTGTATGTGTTTAGATCCATGAAAAGGTACTACTTTTCAGGAAGTTATGCAAGCTTGAACAGACCATTGTGTTAATCTCTTATGTAGTTGTGTTGCCTCTTCACATTATGTTATATGTTTAGATATTTTTTTTACTATTTAACTTTTGAGTTTGGATTTTGATAAGATCATATGTATTTGGTTAATGATATTTTATGTAGTGTTTCAAATGTCGAAGATATTTTAAAATTTATATTAGACTATAATTATATTTTAGGATGTTTATTTATAATTTATTTATTATTCTATTCTAAAACGGTTTTTTCGGTTGAACCATCGGTTGGACCGGTTAGACTAGTAAACCAGTGAACCAGTGACTAGAGCGGTTTGATGACCGGTTCGATTTTCAGAACCTTGGAGACCATCGCTGCTGTCCATGAAGCCACCTTCGCTGCGAATTAGAACTGAGGCGACAGAGAGAGGGCTGCGAAGGAGGGAATCGCGCCGCCCAATCGCCGCCAGTGTTTTCAGATCCGTCGCGCTCTGGTGCCATGAGGTCACCGTTGTCGCTACCTTGAAGGGAGCCTCAGCGTCACCATCAAGCCGCGTCGAAGGGGGGAACACCGCCGTCGTGCCTCCATCGTCACTGAAGACGCCGGTTGTTGCTACTGCTTGTGAGGGAGAAGCATGTGAAGCGGTGCTGGGAATAGGGTTGTTTCTGCCACCATAGGAGTCCTGCTGTTGTTGATGCCATGGCCACTGGGAACAGTTCTGTGACTTCTGGGACCACCGTCGAAGCTTCTGGCTGCTTCTGTCGCCCAGAACCCCACTGCTATTTCCGGAAAACTCTGCCGGTAAGGGTTTTTCGGTTGGTTTTCTTCGTTTAAGACTTTGGAAACTTTATCGTCTCTGTATGTTGGTTTTAGTCACCATCGCTGGAGTCCGGTCGCGGCTGCCGCTTGAGGTGGCTACCGAGACTGCTGCCAAACTGGTTCAGAGCCCGCACTATTTTGTTTTGCTAGTTCAATACGTATTTCTGTTTCGAAAGCCCCGCGTTAGTGTTCTGCACATGTATTAAAGCCTTTACGATGTTAATGTTCTTAGGATTTAGTAACCGAGGTTGCTTGTTGTGATTTAGAGCTGTTTATGCTGCTGCGAAAATGTGTGGGGCTGTGCTTTGAAGCTGCCGTTGATTTTGGGTCGAGACGAAAGGATTTTTGAGAGGCGTTTGGATTATAGTGTCAACAATCGAAGTAGGGGTCTTTTCAGAAGACCACATTTTATGAATTAGAATTATTATATATGGATATTGACATGAGAAAATGTATCATTGAGTGATTGTATAAGTCTTATGTAATTGTTGGTTGTCTTGGATGAATGTGAATGTTTGCTTGGCTAGGTTATTGTTCGGTTTCGTGAAACGGACAGTTCTTGAAATACTTCTTTAAAGTTAGTTTGTAAAAGCTTTGAAATTAAGTTTATCCCATTAGAAATTGATTTGAATTTGATTTGGTGTTCTTGAAATCTGAACATGATGCACCCCTGAAAACAACTTGATTTTGAATTGATTTAGTTTTGAACCCCTTGAAGAGGGTTGCGAAATGGTTTAGTTGGGACCCGGAATGGGTGGCAAGTCCAAGTTTTAGGGGAGATGCTATCAAAATTTCTATAAAATCTGGGACTTTAATTGGAAATGTTATTCGTAAAATTATGAATTTAAGGCCTTTACTATTTCACTTGGAGAATTGTAAATTTAAGACTTTTATTTTCTTCACTTGAATTATTTATGAAAGTGATAAAATTATGTTTGAAAAGAATCTTGGAAAAGAGGATTATGCCTTAGCTTTGTTTCCTAAGAAAAGCACTATAATTTTGGGTGCAAGTCATTTGGAAGAGAATTATGTTTTTAAGGCTGTTTAAGGGGTGGAAAAAGATTAGGTTTCCTTGGATTTGACTTAAACACGGTTTATGTTGTTTGAATTTGACTTAAAGGTTTCTGTTATAGAAGTTTTAATGACTTTGAAAGAACTTGAATTTTGATTTACAAATTTCAATTTTCAACGTTTTAAGGAAGGTTTAAAGTATTCTTTGAGTTCTGGTTTAGCAAAACTAAAATGATTTCCGAGTCGTTGGAAACGCTTCAAATTTTTAAACATGGGGTTGAAATTGGTTTTAGTATAGACCAAAGAAAAGACTTTGAAAATGTGGTTGGAATAACTGATTACACGACTTGGTTTGGCTTAAATTCTATTCTTATTTTTATTTATTCAAATCAAGAAAATTAAGGTTTTACAGATTCTAAATGAATTTGAGGAAATTAATTATGTTATGCTCCCCTAAAGACTTGAGACTCTACCGAGGAACTTTCGTTACAAAATCCTATTTTTGGATGGACGATTTTGAATATTTCAGTAGAGATCTTTAATTTTGCCATGGTTTTCGAAGTTTTGGAAAGAGAATGCTGATGGTGGCTTTATTTTAAAAAGGGAACCTACTTTGAGTAAAAGTGGCTTATAAGCCTGAAATGATTTGAGGAATGGAAACTTTAAAGCCAAGGCTAAAAAGAATTGATTTTTGATTTCGAAGTGAAGTGAATTGAGAAAAAGTGATTTATGGTTTGAATGATAATTTTATGAGTTTGATGATGTTGGATGGTGGAAGTGCTATTATGTTATGGGCCGGAATGGCTGTGTATGATAATGAATTATGATTGATTGCGGAATATGTTATGAGCCGGATGGCTGACTATGAATTATGAATTTAAGCCGGATGGCTAAGATGAATGTTGATTTATGGCTAAGAATAAATGCATATATGTTGAGTTATTGATATTGTGATTGTTGCACTTCATCTATCTGAGATACGAGTTTTCCTGGGTGAAAGCAGTGGCTAGCCATCACGTGCTCCAGGTGGAGACTCGATACTCTGCTGACCCTATGTCGTAAGTGTGGTCGGACACTGTGAAAGTTCCGGATGAGCTCGCCCCGTGAATATACACCAATGAGGGTGTTGGATGTGAACTATGATTATGCTTGTGAATAACTCGAATTGTGGATGCACGATAGAAGGACAGTCCAATGATTAGCTACCAGAACTTGTTGGGTTGGCTTTATAACCGAAAGATGAGGCTCATCAGCCACTAGGACAGGCATTCATCATATGCATCTATGTGATATTGTTTGAGTGTGCATATTGTACTTGGTTTGCCTTTGTGATTAATTGTGGTTAACTGCTAGTTGTTCTACTTGAAGTAATTGTTTGTTTGTGCTTGAACTTTCCTACTTGTGTTTGCGACTGGGATTCTGTTGGATCGTGGTGATTGGTTGTTGTTTGAACTGTTTGGGCCTAGGGTCGTGGTTGATCATGAGGTGGGCCGAAGGCCATGTTTGGTTGATGTTTCTGATTTAGAAAAGTATGAAAAACTAATCTGGTTTAGCATAGATAAACCTTTTGAAAGGCTTTTGAATTTTTTTAAGAAATGAACAATTTCCTCTTTTAGAAAAGATTTCAGATTTTTCTTTATAGTAGACCTTTGCTTTTGAAAAAATGCATAAGGCGGTTATTAATCACCATAATGATTTTATCTCGCGTATCCTATTATAGTAATTGCTTGTAAATATATATATATATATGTATGTATGTATGTATTTCCTGTGAGTATTATAATTTATATTGTAAGTATAAATGTATGTTTTCGAAAACTCGGTCTAAGTTTTAAACAGGCTCATATTTTAGAATTAAATATTATAAGATTCGTCGTAATACCCGAGCTATAAGAGTGGCGCGGCCGCAACCGTGGCATTTTGATAGTTAGGGTGTTACATGCATCATACTTGTTTGCGCATACTTCTCTGTGATATGTGTTTTCTGAGATTGTGTGTGTGTGCTTCTTGACTTGTGATTTCTCTGTATTTCCAGTTTTTTAAAGTTGTTCGTATTATGAGGTTTGTTGCTATTGGCCATCTGTTGAAGATTGTAAGTATTCTATTGTGGAATTCCTGTGTAGCAAATAATAAAATCACTACAAGATTAATATTTATTTGAGGGAGTATTTTGGTTAAAACTTTTAAAAACCTCCACAATATATCTTATTTATGGCAATTTAAAAAACCCCACACATAATTAATTAAAATTCAAAATTTTGGAAATAAATCTCATTTCCCTTATTCTTGAAACGAAAGGCGCTGAGTTAGCTGAGAGAGTGGCTACGGAACGCTAGGTTTTCTACTGCCAGTGTTGCCGCCGTTCCTGCTGCCATTTTTGTCACCGCTGCCGTGTTCGTTACAGTAGAGAGCTTCTGGATTGAACCACCTATTCTATCAACACGTTTTTAGATCTGTTCTCTCTATACTGTCGTTGTTGCCACTGCTGCCACCACAGTTTCCTCCACCGTTGTCACCACAGTTTCTGTCGTCGATGCCACCGTAGTTGTCGTGGTACAACGCATTTTCAGATCTGTTCATTCCCGGGCTCCTTCTTCAATGCCGCTTTCTCTCACTCTAATTTCTCCTTTGAACTGCCATTAGTACTTCTTTTTCTTCTTCTTCTCAATTAATTTGCTGATATTTCTTCTTTGTTAACAATAAATTCTCGCCTCCTCATTTCTGTTGCAACTTTCATACTGATACCCCATCTTGTTCTCTCAATTTGTGGATATTTTAAACTGCCACAAATGTGATTTAAAATTGTCACAAAAGTCCAATAAAAAACTCCCACTAAACACACACAAAACTCCTCACTAAATAAATTGTGGAGGTTTTTAAAAACTCATCTTTTGTGGCACCTCAAATTTTGGAGGTTTTAGAAACCCCCACAAATCATTTGGTAGGAGTTATAAACCTCCACAAATAAGAAAAAGAAAACTGCCACAAATAAATAAAAACTTGGTAGTGAATGAATATAACTATACACCCCGACCCTACTAAGAACTTCCCAGTTCTTACCCCCTATTTCTACCTCCTTTCAGCTACAGGTGCGAAGGTTTAGTGCAGAGCTACAGGAGCATAGAAAATTATGTTTACGAGTTGAGTCGTTAGAATTTATTTTCCCTTCGTCTTATTAGTTAGAGTTTTATTCAGATGGGTAGGTTTTGTAATTATTTTTGTATGTAATACTATAATGTATTATTAATATTAAGTATGTGAATAGACGATATTTGTTCTTGTTGAAAAAGTTTTAAATTTTAGTAAAACCATCGATAGATTTACATGTAAAGGCTCATACTTTATTATTTAATATATAAGAGTTATCGTAATACCTTTGCTATTAGAGTAGCGCACGCGGAAGCATGATATTCTGATAGTAAATGTGTTACACAAGACGTGGGAGCTTGTCACATTCTCGGACAGAAGGAAAGCAATTAATAACAAACGAATTTACAAAATAAAACGTGACAATCACGACTAGATAGAACGTTATATGTTAATAGTTTGTTTAAATGATGGTTCATGATTGTTAGTATATAACTTGATTAAATTTAATTGTCAACAGACTGTTGAACTTAAATGTTTAATTATCAAATGTTTTTTTTTTTAAGTTAAATACTTTAAGAGTGGTTGTTGAGCGATTTTGAAGTTCAGCTCAGGCAGAGTGCTTGAGAATGTTGGTTATGGGATAAGTTCCTCAATTTATGATACCACCATGAAGATTGTGTTAGAAGATTTGAGTTTAGTCTAATAGAACTTTTAATCATTGATTTGTTGTATTTCTTTTATTTTATCTGCTAGCTTTGATTATCTTTGTGTGTGTTTTACGTTGTCTTAATGTTGGGATTTAGACTCTTAGAGGGCTTAATTATAAGTATTTATTATATAATTGTAGAGAATTTGATTGTACAATACCTATTATAACTTATTTTATTATTTTAATTTATTATGTGTTTTGGGTTAAAATTATTAATTTTAAATGTCTAAATTTAAGTAAATATATATATCTTTTATATATATATTAAAAATTCATAACAGTTAAACTCATGGGAGTTACTAATCGAAATTAGGTGAATTCTATAAATTTTCTTAAACTTATGAGTTTGACAATTTTGATATGAATTTAGAAGAGAGAAATTTATATAATATAATTATACAAATAGCGAAGGTTAAAAACTATTAAAAAACTTTATGACTTAATATAGTAATAGTCTAAATTTTATCATTTATTTTATTCTCATTATATACCATCATTCTAATGTGAAATAATATGCTAACAAAGAATGAAGGACAAGATACAAACCTGGTAAGTTACAATATAATCTCCAAATTAAACCTGATCCAAGTGAACCTTCAAGAATCTTAGGACTCAAATCTAATTGCCACAATAGAAGAAGGAAACAAATCATGATTATTTCAACATTGCTAATAGAGGTAAAACATATGTTCAAAATAGGCCAAGTGTTATTAAGATGTGTGTTTATTTGTACATTTCATATATACAAAAGATTTCACATGAAATTGAAAGGGGTGTTAGCTAATTAACTTCAAGTATTTTGATAATCCATTAAAAAATAACTAGTTTTTTTAGTGTTTCTAGAGAAAAAAAAATCACTTACAGATCAGAAGAGTGTCAAACTTGTGTGCCACAAATAAATTGAGGCGAAAATAATGTATGATAAGTTGCTGAATGGAATTAATTAAGAGTAAGAGTTTAATTTGAGAATTGGATAGATGAGGTGCTGAGAGTGAGAGAAGGGACTTTGTTCTTTGCAGGATAACATAAATTAAAAGAAGAGCAATTATATTATGAAATCAAACAAAACGGTTCTTAACAGAATATATCATAAAGCACGCAAAATAAATAACTTGGATGATTTCTTCATCAAAGTATATACTATATTAAATGGGATTCTAAACCTTCTCAATCAGAAAGGTATATGAACTTTAATTTTAAAAGTAATAATACATAACATATGAACTTTACTCTACTAATAATTATTGTTTTTTTTATCCCATTATATATATAATGTCGATCTTATTGATGATCATAATGACACCCAATTAAATTATGACAACCAATTAAAAATAGAAAATACTTAATGAGAGACATTTAGAATTAGAATAATTAAAACCCAATTGTTGAGAACGTTTTTTATAGTTAAAATCATTTAACTTTAACTTCAATTATTAGTGTTAGGTTGTATACAACATTTTAGTGTTATGGATGTCTTGGAGTATAATTAGATTTAATTAGTCAATTGTATTTAATATTTTTTTACTTTATCAAATAGCACAAAAATTATTGTAGCAGTGATTTAAAATCTTTAATTTAATTTTAAATTTGTAATAATTATTAAATTAGTAATTTATAATTTGATAGATTTTTTATGATAAGTATAATTTGATGAAATTTTTTATAATTTAAATCTGTAATAATTTTGTATGTTGTAGTACAAAAATTTTATTTTACTTATTTTTTGTGAATTTTTTTTTAA
>NC_029773.3:3804845-3808435 GCF_000817695.3 Arachis duranensis | reverse complement strand
AACCCAAAACCAAACATACTTCATCTACATAATTTCACCCTTCAACTCCTCAAACCTTATTATTCAATAACCAACTCAGTCATTCATATATTCATTATCTGAAATTCATCCAATCACTTGTGTCATCATACAATGCACACATCAACTTACCTTCCTTACCTCTTTCCGGCCTCCGGCCCAAAATATACGGCCTCCGGCCCAATTTCACAATTTAAATGCATAAACCACAAATTAATACTCATTACCCAATACATCAAATTTTCAATACACCAAGCATACAAGGCCACACAATTCTCAACCCAATCATCAATTCACATTACATACCAACTATGCATATTAGCATCAACCATTTACACAATCCAAACTTAATCCTAGGGGCATCTAGCCTAGGAATTCTCATCACACCACACGGTACTTAAATGAAACTTAAACCGTACCTCTTGTAGCCAAATCAATTGAGCCTCTTCTTTGAAAGTCAACACCAACCTTATCCCCAAGCCTCACCAAAGCTCCTCAAGCAACACCAACCTCCCAATTGTGCACCAAGATCATCAAATGCACTAACATAACCAATATCACATACATACATCAACCTAGGGCTCATAAAAATGATAAATCACAAGGGTTTGAGCACTTTTTACCTCAGCTCATATGAAGTAGGGATAGAACCCACTTGGAATCCATGTTGGAGTATCCCTAAACACCCAAAATCACAAGATTTCAACACTAACCACCCAAAAACGTGTAACAGTGGAGAATATCGAAAACTGGGCAGAGATGAATGGAATACTCACCACAAAACTTAGATAGAATTGTAGAGGATGAGAAGAGCAACGCGTGGCCGTAAACAGCTCGTCAATTGGAGCTCTGTAGCTCAAGTTATGGTGGTTTGAAAATCAAAGAGAGTTAGGTTTTCTCTCTTCTCTTCTCTCTTCTCAATTCAGCGCCCCAACCTCTCTTTTAGGGTAAAATGAGCTGAAATGCTCATAACTAATGTTTATATATGTTGGGTCTTGCTTTCATTTCTAGAAACCAAATGAGTTCGGAATAGCGAGTTAACAAAATCATAAGAGTTCGCATTTCCTTTAATAATCTATAAAAGCATTTGAAACGCATCTCTTTTGTTAAAATTACTCATATCCAAAATCATCTTCAAAACCAAAACCAACACTTCTTTCAAATTCTTGGGGAAAATTTTTCAACAGTACCTCTCCAAAAATTGGGGTTTACCACCTGTCACGGGTTCCCTCAAACCAATCTCAATACCGCATCGACATTTCGATTAATGGTTTTCACATTCGTCATTCAAAATCAATCATTATAAATCTCAAACTAAAACCAAGATCACTATGACCAAACATCACAGTACTCATCTTTCAACACCACAACTTGCACTCTCTCATCATCTAAATCCAATTGTGCATTAATGATAATTTCCTCATCTGCTTTAGAACCATCAAAGCTCGCAGCCTCAATCATTTCCAACTATTTGGGGATCATTACTTGCAGTAACCCTCTTAACCCTTCTAGTATTCAAACATAAGATACTATATTAAACTTTTACAACTCCTATTCGTAGCTATCCTGTGTTACTGCTTCCACAAGTTTCCGTTGCTTTATTCTGACTTCTCGTCTAGTACGAGCTTTATCACTTACTTCCTCAAGTACTCAACCACAACTTAGCATGACTGGCATTCATTAGATTTCTATCTATGATAGCCAAAACCACATACCAACTTAATCGTACCTT
The DNA here is from genome assembly GCF_000817695.3 of Arachis duranensis. Lineage (NCBI taxonomy): Eukaryota > Viridiplantae > Streptophyta > Magnoliopsida > Fabales > Fabaceae > Arachis > Arachis duranensis. Next base: position 3,806,685 of record NC_029773.3, on the reverse strand, counting down.
TAGCACGTCGTTACCAATCTTTCGCTTACCAATTCCCAAACTGTCGGATCTAACGGTATCCCCCGTTGTTGCAGTGAACACACGACCTTGTTGTTAGCTCTTGGTAGTATTCCGGTTGACCTTCTTAGGACATTTCTAGGACACATGTCCAACTCCTCTACAACCATGGCAAAGTCCTAATCTACCTCGACACGGAGTTCCCGAATGATGGCTTTGACGCCACCCACCAGTCATTCCATTCTGAGGTTGCTTTCCGTTAAAGGCCTACCTAATTATTTATGCTCACCAAACCTTCTATTAAGATAGCTTAGGGTTATCTAGAACAGATCATAATTTTTCATTCGACCATGTATTATGAGTGAATACCAGCCTTCAGCATTATGTAAAGAATTAAGTTATCAGTTTTTCTTATTACCTCAGGTACGAAAATCGGACCTGGCAGTCTCCCGATCCTTCCGGTGTGGGCAATCTCTGACCAAATGTCCTAGCTTGCCGCAATTGTAACACAAACCCGAATCATAACGACACGGTCTATTTGGGTGATGACCTCCACACCTCTGACAGCTCAAAACATCCGAGGCAGCCACTATTTGTTTTTCCCTACCCTTTCCTTGGGAATTCCTATTCGTCGCAAGGTCATTTCGCCTTTGGGGAAAACGTTGTGAGTATCCTCTTCTCTTACACTCTTGACCCCTTGTTGGGTACTTTTGATTGTGCTCCCTGCGGTGGGACTCCCGACGGTCATTCTTTGCCTCAACAGCCTTCCTCACACATTCTTCAGCAATACGGCTCTTGTTCACAAGTTCAGAGAAGATCCTAATCTCCATCGGTCCAACGGAGCTCAGGATTTCACTTCGAAGTCCTCCCTCATACTTAATACACTTCCATTCCTCAAAGTCTCTTGGAGCTCCCTGACACATGCGGGAAAACCTGAATAGCTCCTCAAATTTGTCTGTATACTCAGATACGGACATAGCACCTTGCTTCAGCTGTAGTAACTCCAGTTCCTTGGCTGTTCTGGCGGAATTCGGAAAGTACTTCTTATAGAATTCCACCTGGAAGGCATCCCAAGTGATAGGATCATTCCCCTGTTGTAGGAGACGTCGAGCCCCTTGCCACCAATGTGATGCTTCCCCCGTGAGCAGATAGGTAGCGAATTCAACACGCTGCTCTTCAGGCACCAACTGTGCTTGCAGTGCTCGCTCCATGGCCCGAAACCAAGTATCAGCTTCAGTCGGATTGGTGGTTCCCTTGAACTTAGGTGGATTAACCTTTAAGAAAGTTGCCAGTGCCATCGGGCCCTGAGCTTCCCTCCCGCCATTGCCATTATTGTTTATCTGTTGCCCAAGAGCCTCCGCAGTGGCTTGCATAGCAGCAGCCATATTCTCCAATGCCGCCATAAGGTTTACCGGGTTATTCAGGTTGACTTCCGGTTCCTGCCTGCTAGTACGATCTCTCTCACGTCCCTGACTGGGTCCACGAGGCGCCATCTGGTTCCTATACACACCAAACAATCGATATCAAGTTGATCAGTCTCAATATCGGAAGTATAGCGCTTCAAAATACCAAAGGTACACTCATGGACTTCATGCTAGATGTATCAGTTAGATACCCTAACTAGCACAGGCACAGACTCAGAGTATGCATTGAAGCATAAGCAGTTCCATCCCTCAGGCTCACGAGGACGAACTGCTCTGATACCATAATGTAACACCCTAATATTCAAATCCTTATGCTCGAGTCATAAGTCAATGATATTACGGTGGTACGACTCTCAGGTGGATTTTTAATATATAAATATAGGTAAATTCGAAAGGAATATTAATCGAGAAGCCTGAAA
>NC_029773.3:3803341-3804449 GCF_000817695.3 Arachis duranensis | reverse complement strand
AATAGGCATCTGTCGTAAGGGGATACTAAATCTAGTTCATGTTACACATGTTTCCCAACTCGCTGATTCTTACACGAATCAGACTTAGAATCATAAGCAAAACCATTACCAGTTGTTCTGCCTCAGCAACTTTATATCAATACATCATACCCTCGCCTGGAGCTAGTGAAATCACATCACTGCGTCTACCCAGGGGGCTCAAATGATCTCATTCAAAAATCATCATCATTATGCAATCGCATTGTCAATTCATCTCATCAAGAACAGCCCCCAACATCCACCAACACCATCATGAGGGATCTCTCAGTTGTACAAACACAAGCAATACAGTCAAATAATACACAAATAAGGTACAAGTAGAACAAGTAGCATGTAATCAGGTAACATAGCATATATGATATAGAAATCCAGAACAAATAGGCAAACCCAAACAATTCAAACATATGCAAATGATGTATGCCTGCCCTATGGCTGATGATATCATCTGTCGGTTATATAGCCAACCCGACATGTCCTGGTAGCTAACCATTGGACAGAAACACCCCTTGCGGAGCAAGTAGGTTTGAGCTACAACCCCCTTGCTACTACCCACTCAGCCCAGAGCCAGTGGAACAACCACTACTGCGGCTACTACCCAGGCGGGTGTTTAACAGCTCAACCTGGAGCGAGTGGATATCACTCACGTTTCGACAACGAAAAGTTAAACCGCGAAGCCAAAGCGATATACGGACAAGGCATAAAGGAGATTAAGAGACAGATAACAGATAGATATATATAACATAAGTAAATAGCCACTAGTCGCGACCCGCGAAGTTTAGGTCGGCTAGGGTACAGAACAAAAGTAGTTGACAACAATATATCCTAATCTCTCCCAAAGAAAACATGAGAGCCTCTATAGGCAAGTTCCAAAAGAGTTCAATACATAATATAATCTTTTCAAAACAAAGATGGAGAGATTCTAATCAAAGCACAAAGTAGAGGAAATGAAGATCTTCGCCGGCTCTCAGACGAACCGCAGCTCACTTCTGAGCACTTGGACCTGTATCTGAAAAACAAGAGATATATACGGAATGAGAACCCCGGGCCCATGGGTTCCCAGTACGGTAAA
>NC_029773.3:3801193-3801853 GCF_000817695.3 Arachis duranensis | reverse complement strand
CACGCGTACGCGTACTCCACGCGCACGCGTGGATGGCCTTAAAAACTCCTCGACGCGTATGCGTCATACACGCGGACGCGCAGATTCAAACACAGCCAGACGACGCGTAAGCGTCAGCCACGCGTACGCGTGGGTGCATTTGCGCCCCAGGCACAAAACTGGCACAACTCTGGCACAACTCTCGGGAAAATGGCTGGGCATTGGGTGCAGCACATCGACGCGCACGCGCACACCACGCGCACACGTGGGTGGTGCCTTCTCGAAGAACGACGCGTACGCGCCAAGTGCGCCTACGCGTGGAGGGTCATTCTGCTAAAAATTTTCTAAGTTAAAAGCTGCAGAATTCACAGATTCAACCCCCAATCTTCCGACGGACATAACTTTCTCATTTTAAATCGTTTTTCACCCGTTCTTTGAACGGCAGGGACATCCCGGATCCAATTTCATTTCTAAACAGATTTGGTACAAAACAGAGATCCGTAGTCCAAGTTATGTCCTGTCAAAGTATGCCCAAAAACCATATTTTTCATAAAAACCACAAAGTGCCATTTCAAAACAAACCATTTCCAACCCTTTTCAAAATCAATCAAAACATGCCAATTTCATCCCTTTTCTTTGAAATCAATCAGAATATATCAAATTCAATATCAAGCCTCCTCA
>NC_029773.3:3775554-3798084 GCF_000817695.3 Arachis duranensis | reverse complement strand
CTGAAATGCTCATAACTAATGTTTATATATGTTGGGTCTTGGGCCCACTTAGGCCCAGTTCACTTATTTTTGTCCGTTGGTCCAATTTTGGACCAAAACCTTTAAGATTAGCGCTCTAAATCGCACTTCAAATATTTCTACCTCCCCTAATCATAATTCCTCATTTCTTAATATTATTTGCTCATAATCAATTTTCTCAGCTGCAGTGCCTGACAGGTTTCAGCCGGTACTGCCGGTCAAAATTTCACTGCGCGCTTTTACGCAGAAAACTATGTCTTCCGACTCGGAAAAATTCATTGAATCCAAATATCATATTTAAATCATCAAATTCTAATTGTCAAATCTTCCAACCATATTCGCTCCTCCTTAACTTATTATTTAATTAAATTTCGGTTAGACCGGGTATTACATAAGTAGGTCAAATAGTATGAAATTTGAATGTTTTGTAACTTGAAATTTGTTATGACAATATTAATATATTATTATGATACTTTTAATGTAAATATTTATTACATTTAATTAATACTTTATATTTTTATTGAATAATAATATGTAATAAATTACTTAATTAATTAGGAGAGTTAGGTTTTAAATTTTTTTTAATATTTTGCTTTTTGCTAGAAAAATGTTAGATAATCAATATTTTAAAAAATCGTGTCAAAATAGGATATTGAGCAGAATATCTAATATAGGATAACTCATTTCTAATTTAGTATAGAAACTTTAAAATATGTAATATTAAGTTTTAAAATAGTTGGGTGAATTATTGACCTATAAGTTGCATGAAATAAATTAACTCAGTACAACGTGAATAGTGCCCAACCTTATATATTTTTAAGATTATTTAGTGCCCGATTTATGTTAGAGACGCTAATTAATTGAAACAAATTAAGTTTATACGCTATTTGATCACTCTAGATCAAATTTAGAATTAAATAACTGATACAAAAATGTTTGAAGTTTTAATTAAAACAATTATTTAATGCACGTATGTAATTTTTAGAAGCTAAAGTTTCCAGAAGGTGTATCGCCCGATCCATAAAAAGGGGGGAAAATATCACAAGTGTTTCATATTTTAAATTATAACATATTTATTATTAATTTCTCTACATAATGATATATGTCGTGCAGCAGTGTACACACTAATATACTCTATATTATATGATCAAAGTATCCTCACGCTAAATGCTAAATAATATTCAAGTGAAGTAATTATACTTTATTGCAACCCAACTCACGAATATTGGAATCGAGATCTCATCATCAATTAATTAATGTGATTGTAATTTGATTATGAGAAAGTATATGGAACAATAATTTTTTAAAATAATAGATTAAAAAAAAGTTAATTTTAATTTTAAATTTTAAATTTTAAATTAATTAGATTTATTTATATTTAATAAACCTAAAATATAGTCTATTATTTATATTATTCACAACTTTCGTTATTTACCTAATGAAATTGTTTAATTGTATACTGTCATAGTATCATATAGGGGTGTTCAAAACCGATCCGGACCAATCTAAACCGATCAACCGATCTAAAAAAACCGAAAACCGAATTAACCGAAAACCGAAAAAATCGAAAAAAACATGTTTTGCTGTTTTTATTGCGGTTCGGTTCGGTTTTCGGTTCTGACAATGAAAACCCCAACCGAACCGAACCGAACCGGTATATTAAAAACCTTAAAAAACAACCCCACCCCACCCCCAAACGTGACTCCTCTCCTGACTCCCTCGTGACCTAACTCCCACCCCCAAACAGAAACCTAGATCTAGGCCTCTAGCTGCTCTCTTCTCTCCGTCTCGCACTCTTGTTCTCTGCACTGGAGTCTCGAGCTCGAAGCCCTTCCTCCCACCACCTGGCAGCGCCGCCGAAGCCTTATTCCCAGCGAGCACCGACCCAGCCGCGCTCTTCCCAGCAGCACCGACCCAGCAATGCTCTTCCCAGCAGCGCTCTTCCCAGCGAGTACCGACCCAGCAGCGCCGAAGCCTTCTTCCTAGTGACAGCGAGCACGGACCCAGCAGCGTTCTTCCCAGTAGCGCCGAAGAGAGGCTTTGCCACTCACCCTAGAAGCATTGCAGAGAGGGTAAAATTCATAGCAATTGGTTTTACAACTATAATTCATTAGTATTCATTCTAGATTCTACCATACTAGTGAAACAGCCATTGAATCGTTAAACAAATGTTCAATTTCAGGTACGAAGAGCACGAATTAGCGAAAGAATCAAGAAATTGCAAGGCCTTCTCCCGAAATCTGACAAGGTAACTAATCTAAAACTCACAAATATTAGGTCAAAGTGTAGATGTACAAATACTCAGAAGCAATATTCTTGAGTCTTGACCCCTTTTTTCATGATTTAGTTCCTTGTAGATAACAAAAGGCAGGAGCCTTTTCTTTTTTTTGCCAAAGTTGGTAAATTGTATATTTACATATATAATTAATAATGATGATGTTTTCCTAGTTTGAGTTTTGTTTAGCTTCCTTTAAGTATCATATTTCACTGTCATGTTTAGCTGAAGTCATGTTTATTGCTGGTTCAGTGATTGTAACTTCTTTTCTGGTATAGCAAAAGTCAGTTAATATTTTGAGATACTGATTTTGATTTTATATTTCTGTGTTTTGCTGCTCCTACAGTTCATCCTGAAAGTTGAAATCCTATGCGGTATGTATCGAGGTAAGATTGATTTTAGTTATGATGTTTCGTTATGTGATTTGTTTTTTAATGTATTCATTTAACTTTTGGATTGTAGTTATATGCTTTTACATAAGTAACCTGTATCTGAGTACTTTTATGTGTTATAATTCTTAAATCTGTTGAGACTTGAGAGTTGATATATTATTCTAATGTGAAGTATTATGTGATTTATGATGAATTCTGATATGATAATGACCATGATGCTGGAATATTGTTGGAACAAGTCACTCTCTGATCTTCAAGTATTCAATTATACTAGATGTCAAGCGTAATTTCTAATATAATATCTTTTTAATTTGTTCTTGCAGCTTTGGTATTTGTGGTTCTGTTTGATAATTTCTGTTTGAAAATTTGTTCTGTGTTCTTATTTTTATTATCTAAGTTTATAGTGTTCTCTGTTTTAATTGTTTAATTTGAGTTTGTGGTTTGGTGTTCTAATTTATGTTATTTTAATTTTAGTGTTGTTCTAATTTATGGCTTATTTTTTGTTAGGCAAAGATGACTATAATTTTACATTGTCCTGTTTTATGATAAAAGCTGAATCCTTTTCTTGATTTTTTTTATCATGACAGATATAGGATGCATCCAGAGATATGCAAATCCTCTTCACTGCATTTTTATGACAATAAAGCATAAAATAGGAGCTAATAATGTATATTTGATGGATTGCTGTTGGTTGTTGACTTGTTTATTTCATTGTTGATGTCTTGCTGGTTGTTCTGTTGAATTACTAAAACTGCTTTTGTTTTGCTGTTCTGTTGAATGATTGAATTACTTTTGAGTTTTGAAGTGATTTAGTATGATTTATCAAGTTTCAGAGGTTTTGGATCAAGTGTTTGAGGTTTTGAATTACTGAATTATTGCTTGTAAATTAATTTTGTTGTTTAATGTATTTGTTTAGTAGGTTTGATGTATTGTTGATTTCAATTGTGTATTTGTGTTTGTCGATCTCAAATGTATAAGACTTTGTGAAATAGTATTGTAGTATTTTTTTGAATTGATTGAAAAAACCGAACAAACCGAACCAAACCAAACCGATTTTAATTGGTTTGGTTTGGTTCGGATGGTCTCGATAAAAAAACTGAACCAAACCGAACCGCAATTTAATTAGACGATCGGATCGGATGACATTTCTCTCAAAAACCGAATCAAACCGCACCGCGAACACCCCTAGTATCATACACTCATTCTTAATTACAAAAATATTTTGTAAAAAAAAAATTAGTCAAAAACAACTAAAATTTATTTTATTTAATATTTATTAAATATTATAATAATTAATAAATATTAAATAAAATAAATTTCTGCTTTTTTTATCTCCCTAAAATTACTATAATTATTATATACTAAATTGTTTATAGGTTGTAACCGATTATATTAATAATTTTATCCCCACAAATAACATACAATATATAGGACGAATAAAAATGATAACAAAAATATCTGGCATTGTATCTTTTTTTCTCATGTATTTTACAATTACACAAACTAAAAACAAATTTTGTCGTAAATTAAAATTTTGTTTAAGTTAACCACTTGATCAATTTAAATTGATTATCTAGTATTGTATTTATTAGAATTGTGTCTATTACTTCATTTGTTTTATCATTTAATGTGTATAAAACAATAAATATGTAATTACTCAAAATATATTTTAGATATATTTGGTTTATTAATCAATGATCATATTAATTTACGAGGTCATATCATCTAAATCTATTACAAGAAAGTTTTATGTTAGATCAATTTAAAATACTTTTTCTATTAAATTTAAACTCTAAGATATATATATATATATAAACCCCTTAAATCGAATTTTAATTTACAATGAATTAGTCATTGACCTAATAAGTTGAAGGTACCGTAATAAAAAAAAAACTGTAAACCATGCATATATTAGATATTAATATTATGGATCAAATGCTAGATATTTGGAACCCGAATACACAAAAATAATATTAATGTAGCACTAAAACTTATGATTATTGCATGAATTGAAGCATACATAGTAGTGAATGTTCGATATTAAAAAAATTGTCGTCATTATTGGTTATTGTTACTACTCTTAATTAATTAAAATACAAGTATAATAGTTGACCACAACCACGTGAAAGACAACAAAACAAAAGCAGCCACCATTATAACTATTTAGTCTGTTTGTGAAATAGACCAATACAGCTATGTACAAGCTAAGCCAACAACATTAGGAGCATCGAATAATTCGTTTCTATTTGTTTTTTTATTTATTTTCATACCAATGATTTTAATTTTTATAAAAAAAATTACCAACGTTTAGCTTCGAATGATTCGATTATAGCCATGGGAATGGAAATTATTATGTGTATAATCATTTGTCTATAAGTTTATTCATTTTAATTTGTATTTTATGATATATTTTAAGATGAAGACAACTGTGAAGAGAAAATAAATGAGTTAAATCATTTCAATATATAGTAACGAGTAAGACACAGAGATATTCTAATTTATGATTTACTATTTTATTAGTAATAGTATTTGGCTAATTGCTATTGTGATGAATTATTTATTATCTTATACAGCTAATTCTAGTATGTGATTGGATAATAAACTAAAAATTATTTTAAATTGATAATGTATTAATTAAAATAATCTCACAATCATTAAGGAGAATAATACACCTTAGAGACTTTATTTTTTATAGATATCATGAAACTTGTAATACACTCTTTTTATGTTCATGAATGATCGTTTAGAATGTGAATATTTGCAAGTATATTACAACAAAAATTATTTTTAATGGCAAGTTTTTAGCAACAATAATATAATGCCTACTATATGTCTATTAATTAATATTTTTGTGACAATTATATATTTGTTATTATTACAATTGTATAATTGTTCCTAAAATCTTTTAGCAACAAACACCACAAAAGGCACGTCGAATAGCGACGGTTTTTAACACCGCAAAACAGCATACCAGTAGTTTGGTAACCATTGCGGTTTAGGGCGCGAGCATTTGATTTTATGGCAGTTTTTCAGAACCGCTAGTAAAACCGTCTCTAATCAGGTTGATGATTTTGCGGCGGTGTATAACCGCCGCTATTTTAGTAAGTAGATTTTAAAAATAATTTGCAATGGTTTTGAACCACCGCAATTTCATACACGAACTTTAAAAAATAATTGACCAACTACAATAGTTTATACCATTTTTCTTTACGATAACCTATTTTCTTTACATCATATTTACTAAATTTGAGATATTAACATAAAAAATATGAAATAAACAATATTAAACTTTTCTAAAATGTTAACTAAAAAAATTCTTATTTGTGCATTATTTACTCAAAAAATATTTAACAATACAAAACTACTACATCTAAAGAGATTGTGAAATCAACAAAGCACTTACTTAAAGTACTAAAATACGTGAAAATGAACACTTTTTTGGTGACTAAAAAAAATCAAACAAAACAGGCCATAAAACAAGCCTAAAACTAAATAGGCAAGTCATTATAGATATCAGCAGCAAGAATATCTCATCGCTCTATCCATTCAACATATTCTCTTCTGTTCCTAGCCGCATACTTTGCTATAAACTCCGCAGCTTTATTTGTAGAGCGTTGAATTAATCTGACTTCAGTCTTCCGCTTCTACCACAAATAATCATGAATCTTCTTGATCAAATTATTATCCTCAGCTTGATTAACACCGGTCTGGTTTTGAACTAAAAAGAACGCTTCATAGCTGTCAATTTCACAAATCACATCGCGACAACCCTTCTCCCAAACAAGAATAAGTCCACGCCAAATAACAAAAAATTCTCCATGCATAACATTGTTGAATGGTAGAGAACCTAATACTCTACATTTTAAACTATTGATTTAAAAAAGACATAAAATAAAAGGTTCATTATTCACCCACTGCTACAACATAAACTTGAAATCTTGAATCAAAGCCAAAAAGTATATTTCCACTCAAGATAGGCTTAATTGAAAAATAAAATAGTAAAACAAAAGAAAAAAAAAATCAAAATCAACTACTATTCTTTTCTCCTCACAAGAAATCTAATTAAAACATAAGGAATCATAGCGTATAGTTCAACTTTAAGAATCAAGTATCATTGTTACAATTAAACTTGGTGCCTATAGAAAAATCCTTTATGTTTGTAATCTCTTCATATATTTGAAAAATTTTCGATCTAGTAAACAATTCAACTTTTTCCCTGTAACTGAAATAAAAAAAAAACTAGTAAGAATCTATTCATCACAGAACACTATACATATTGTAAATTTGACTTACAATTATGTATAGGTTTTGACATATGCACCTTCAAATAGTTTTGGATTCAAACTCAAGCATTGCCAAAGAAATGTTCACTTTGAAATCTGAAAACAATGAGCCATTATAGTTAGCAGTAGAACTATTCTTTTGTCAAGAATTGTCATTCTGTCCAAGCTTTGGATTTGGATATAGAATAATCCATGATAATTGGTAAATAGTCCAACCTAATCTTTAATTTCCCATCAAATTCAAATCTAAAAGGTTACAGTAAAACACTAAAACTAAATAAGCACTTTCTCTTATAGAATATCATGGTATTTAGACCTCATTTTTTAAAATCCGAAAGCCAATAAATGCCACTTCTAAAATTTTTTATACTCAAACTCCACAGACATATTAATAAATAGTTAATCAACTTTAACTAAATAAATATTTTGCTAATTATCCCTCTAATAGAATAGTGACTATTGGACAACATTATATTACCTTGAGAACAAACTCCATGACCTTAGAGATGACTTCAAACCAGTCTCCATTCTTTTGCACGGTGTCTTGGCGGGCATCGGTGAAATTCCATATGAAGTTGTTAAAAAATCAAACACCACCATTTAGTTCTAATGTATATGGATATAGAAACTAATCTTGAATGCAACACTTCAACTCAAGACTTGAAATAGTTTGAGTTGCAATTGAATCAAGGTAGATCTAAAAGTTCATCCTAGTTCCTAATAGATAATCCTGAGAGTAACAATGAACAAACTATAATGCAACAGAGCATTAGTAATACTCTACTGCAATAGAACAAGGAATAAGTTGATAATTTTGTGCTTGCTGATTCTGAAAAGAAACGATCCTCCAACAAGCCAACAAGAACATTGAATGCGACAATAACACTAATAAAATTTCTTATAATTAGGTCAGATTTAGAAAAGTTCCTACCAAGGTTGTCAAATTTGCGAGTTTAAGTAAACTCGTGGAACTCACCTAGACTCGACTCCTAGACTGGACTTTACCTGTTATGATTCTTTAAAATACAATTTTAAAATTAACAATTTTAACCCCAAAATACATCATAAACTAAAATAGTAGTAGAAATTATAAGAAGTAGTACATTCAAATCCTCAACAACTATGCAATAAGTACTTATAATTAAACATTTTAAGAGTCTAAATTAGGATAACATAAAATACATTCAAAGACAATCAAAGCATCATGTAGTAGATAGCATAAAAGAATACAACAAATCAACCCTTGAACATTCAAGTTCAACCTGCAATACTAATTCAACTGCACATCGTTCATAGCATTACGTTGCTATATCAAAATTATGGTTTATGTCAATCACTCTTTTGGCTGTTCTATTTTAAAATGTTTATTTCTATCTTATAACAATATAAAATAATCAAATCGGAGTCACTAAACAGTTATGCATTCAAGTTTGATTCAACAATATAAACAACCAAAATCAATAGGCTAAACCTAAAAGAAATAAAATTTAAGAAAAAATATATGAAATAGTTAAATTATGGAAGAAACAGTGGCTAGAAACTCAAATCAGGGGGTACTTGACCTGCATAACTCAGAACTTAAGAGCTCCAATCTCAAGCCCCAATTAGTGAGTGGCTGAAGCAGAAGCAGATGCAACGACATCAACAACCACATACCTAGCAACGATGACCAATAGGGACAACAAGGAGGCACCACCGACGGCTAGGGGGAAGCAGCAACGGAGATCGACTGGATGGTTGAGACAGAAGCATGAAGCAGAGCAGAGATAGGAAAAGTTGAGAAAATGTAGGACAAAGATGACGGCCTCCAAGCTCCATGAAGAAGCTGCGAGGTGGAGTGAGGGGTTAGGGCTACACGCAGTTCTGCTGAAGGAAGAAGATTGGAGAAGGGGATAGGGTGCAATGGCTCGACAAATGAAGAAACGTCCCTGCGTACGACGAACGGGCAGTGGTTCGACGGACAAACGGACTGTCGAAGAGAGGCTAGGGTTCTCAGACCTTGGTTTTGAGTTCTAGTGAAGGGGGATAAGGGTCTTAGCTCACTACTGCAATTAAATGATTTCTTTTTTTTTAATATGAATGAAACAACATTGTTTTGGAAGAACCGGTCGGTTTTTTATCCAGTCCGACTGGCCAGCTCTCGTCCAATTCAGCATGTCATGTTAGATTTTGAGGGTAGCAGTTTTACAAAGCAAATCAAACTGTCTGTGTTGTTGGTTCACAGTTGAATCGGTTCATTCAGCCAGTCTAGTCCAGTTTTCATAACCAGGTGACGACGGTGTCACGTTGAGTGATGATGATGATAGTGCAATGAGAGGCGACAGATTGGTAAGGGTTTGTTAGAGAAAGAGGACTTGTGAGAGAGACGGGTGTTTGAGAGAGGTTCAAATAGGTAGAGGGAGAATAATTGGAAGGTACCAAATTAAAATTGTCTTTTAGTCGTGATTAGCTGCAAAACCGCTGTTAATTTACCAGATTTTGCTACACACGATGAAATTGCCGACCGAACCGATGCAATCTTTCGATTTGGCGGTGGTTACATAAACCGACGCTGAATAGTCACCACAATCCTCCACCTGTGTTGTAGTAAAAGTATAAGATGGGTAATGTCTAATTGTCGGTAAATATATTAGCGATTATTTTTATTGTCACTAAAAATAAAATAAATAACCGCTAAAAGTAATTTTTCTAATAGTGATAATCCGATAATATTAAATTGGATAGACTCTCATACAATATTAGAATTGAGATTGAGTGAGTTTACCTTAATCCTAAAAACTAACTCATGGAATGAGAAATATCTCACACTTATAAACTCTCTAAATTAAAAACTTTATTCTTAAGAAATATAAGACATATAATAAAAAGTATCTATTTTTTTGTTTGATCCTTTTAAAATTTTCTTTGGTTTTAGTTAATTAATAATATTTAAAAAGACTTGGTTTTAATCCCTAGAGTTAGTTTCGTTAAATGCTGCCGTAACAAGTTAAATGTTTGCAGCATCTTTTGTCACGTTAGTATTTCAGCTTGTCACATCATCAATTAACCTGCTAAGACAACACTTATTAATAAAATAAACTAACGGTAGTGACTAAATAAAAACTTGTAAATTTTATTAGAACAAAACCAAAAAGAATTACAAAAATCAAAACCAAAACATAAATATTTTATAAAAATTAAAAACTTATTTAAGTAATATTTTAAGCATTACTTATTTCATGCATGTGAGACTTGTACTTTTCTCATGCAAATTCATGCAATAATTAAAATTGAACGTGCGTGACCTATTCATCCGGTCCCATAAATAATATTATAGCCTTATTAACCGTCTATAAAACCCTCTCAATTCCCATCAAAACAACACACACCATCATCTCCACCTTAAACATACATTGTTGCTACATAGAAATAAAATCAACCATCATTTGTTATAATGGAATACCATGTTAAACAACGAAAACAACAACAACAAAGTCTTATCCCTTTAGTATTCATGATGCCAAGTCCCGGCAAGGGTCACCTCATTCCAATGATTGAGTTCTCCAAAAAACTCACTAAAAATTACGATATAGGGGTAACTATTATTATCCCCAGTAATAATCCTCCTACAGAGGCGGAAACCACCATGCTCCGCCACATCAACCACATCTTTCTCCGGCCGGTGCCACTTTCTGGCCTCCCATCTACCACCAAAATTGAGCTTCTCATCTCACACACCATCCATCAATCTCTCCCTTCTATTCGCCAAACCCTACACTCCATCACCTCCTCCAGCCGCCACCGTGTCACTGCCTTTGTCGTTGATCTCTTTGGCACTGAAGCATTTGACATAGCATCCGAATTCAACATACCCTCTTATATCTTCTTCACTTCCACTTCCATGTTCTTGTCCTTCTTCTTCCACCTTCCACAATGGAAAGCAACTCAATGTGAATCTAATGGCTCAACCGAACTGGTTCAAATCCCGGGTTGTGTCCCAATTCATATAAAAGACCTAGCTGATGGGCTTAAAGATGATGAAATTCTCAATGTGATCATTCAACATGCTAAGCGGTTTAAGTTGGCTCAAGGAATCATTGAGAATAGTTTTCTTGACCTTGAACCGGGTACCATCAAGGAATTGCAAAAGGTTAAACCGGGTAGGCCTCCGGTTTATCCGGTTGGACCGTTAGTTAATATGGTTAATGATCAAACCAAGATGCATGGGAACAATAATGATAATGCATGTCTAAGGTGGTTAAATGAACAGCCACGTGGCAGTGTCTTATTTGTGTGTTTTGGAAGTGGTGGAACCTTATCCAGTGCTCAAATTGATGAGCTGGCACTAGGGTTAGAGATGAGTGAACAAAGGTTTTTATGGGTTATCAAAAACCCTAATGACAAGGATTCTAGTGGGTCTTTTTTCAATGTGAATAATATCCTTAATGATCCTTTGAACTTTCTACCTAAAGGATTTGTAGAAAGAACTAAAAGGAAGGGACTAGTGGTGCCAAATTGGGCCCCACAGGCCCAAGTCTTGGCCCATGAATCCATTGGTGGATTTTTAACTCATTGTGGTTGGAATTCTATTCTTGAGAGTGTGGTTAATGGGGTACCCTTAATTGCATGGCCACTATATGCCGAGCAAAAAATGAATGCCGTTTTGATCACTAGAGATATGAAGGTAGGGTTAAGGCCAGAGATTGGTGAAGATGGTTTGGTAGAAAGAGAAGAGATTGGTAGTGTTGTGAAGAGGTTAATGGAAGGAGAAGAAGGGAAGAAACTTCGTTATAGAATGAAAGAACTTAAAGAGGCAGCTATTGAAGTTGTTGGGGAAAATGGGTCTTCAACTAAACAAATTGAAGAGTTGGCTCTCAAGTGGAAGAAGGTCTAAGATAATTATTGTATAATTAATTTAATTAGCTCAATTCAAATGTCCATATCCCATTATTACTTTGTGTTGTCTTCAGTTATATAAAATTGTAAGGTATTCATTTTATGCTTTATGTACACACAAGATATATTTTCTTAATCGAATATGATTAAAATTGATTGGTGGGGTACAGTGGTATATATAGAGTAATTATTATTAGGTACATGTGAATATAATTAATCATTTATGGATAATTAATCTTAATGTTTCGCTCAAAACTAACATGAAAATAAACTTATCATCTTGTCATCTAACATTGGTTCATCACTAGGGGTGGCAAACGGGCCTAAATCCGCCGGGTCGGCCCGCGTAACCCGCCAAAAAAGGTGGGCTGGGCTGAAAAATCGGGACCGCCAAATAGCAAAAGCCCGCCTAACCCGCACCGCTTAAACCGCGGGTTTTGGCGGGCTTTGGCGGGGCGGGGCGGGCTTCTCCGCCGGGCTAAGGTTTTTTTTAGTGAGGGGGTATTTTTGCAATTTTTTCCTAAAACCTAACTTCCCCCAACCTAACTTACAAGAGTATGAAGATAAAAATTGAGTGTTTTGAATTATGTTTATGTTATTTTGGAGACAATATTTATAATTATGTTTTGGATTATGTTTATTTTGCTTTGGAGAGAATATTTATACTTATATTTTGAATCCCGCTTGCCACCCCTATTCATCACCAATAAACATATATATAAGTTAGTCGAGCACTAATTTATTTATCTGTTTAAATAAATATTAGGGGACTAAGACTAACAACAAATTTTTATATAGAATTTAAATCTGTTCTAGATTAGTTTTTTACGTCTTGAGCTGGGGTACCAAACAAACATTAGTTCATAACCTTTTCTTTTGTTTTGTTGGTTGATAACCTATTAACCTTTTTTTTTTTTGGACGGAATAACCTATTAACTTTAACTATAGCAATTTCATTACGCCAATGGTCAAAATCAAAACCTAATGTATTGAAAGGAAAAGCCCAAATAAATTTTTATGTAACTTCGTACGTATATACTATAGGAAACATTTTAAGTGCACCGAAAGTACTGGTGCTCCAATTATTTTAACCGTTGATTTAAATTATAAAAAAAAATATATAATATATATTAATTAAAATCCACAGTTAAAATAATTGGTGCACCGGTACTCCCCGATACGCTTAAAATGTTTCCTATACTATATACTGAGCAAAGCCGCCAGAGATTGCGATTGAAACATTTTACTAACTTTTATTTAACTGAGAAAAAAATTTATGTAATCTTGGTATACTACGCCAAGCCGGCAGATTGCGATTAAAATGTTTAATAATATTTAGAGAAAAGGACAAATAGGTCCCTGATATTTTGCCCCGCAGACATTTTCGTCCCTGAGCATTTGAAAATACTTTTAAATCCCCGACCTTCACAAATCTTGGACGGATGAGTCCCTCCGTCGAATTGCCCATGCCAGACTCGCCGGAGAAGTCTGATGTGGCTCTCGTGCGGATGACGTGGCATGACTGGTTGACACCTAGACTGCTGACTGGAAAGCTACATTACAAAATTGGACAAATAAGTCCCTGCAGCCCTAAACTACGTCGTTTTGATTTCATCCCTTGCAAAGTCCCTTACAATACCCATTACACCCATACCACCCTTTCTGAATTACATAAAACCCTAAGGATACCAACGATCATCATACTCTGTTTCTCCCTCCAAAAAGATCACTACCCAGGCTGAGACATTTGCCGTGTGCAGTGACCGTCGAAGAGGCCTCCATTGTTGTCTGAGTTGCTGTCTTCGTCACCGAAGGTAAGAAGTTTGTTGTGTTGCTTAGTTAGTGGATTGTGATGTTAAATACTTATGCAAGTATGAACTCTGTTGTGAAAGGACTGATCGTGCATGTTGATAGAAGTTGTCAAAAAAGTATTGGGATTTTTCGATTGAAATTGAATTACTGTTAGGGCAAAGAAAGCTTCTGCGGTGATTTTTCGTTTTTGTATGTTGAACGTCATTGCTTGTTAATATGTGAAAAGAGTAATTCTTGATCATTGTTTACAATTTTTTGTTTTTCTTTTTTTCAGATGGTTGATGTGTTTGTGGTGCCTGTGTTCTACCATGGAGGTAATTTTGTGAGAGAAAGTAATGGCTCTCTGGTTTACAAAAATGGGAAGGTGGAGAAGTTTCCAGAAATGGACCTGGACTTCGTTAATTTCGGAGACTTGATCACACTGTTCAAGGGGTTGGGGTACCAATCATACAAGACAGTTTATTGGTATGATCCAAGGAGTCTTGATATTGAGTCTGGGCTGCATATTTTGACAGGAAATGCAGGGATTAACGCAATGCGAGAGAACAAAATGAAGAATACAGAGACGGATGAGTTTTACCTATACTTTGACCACCCTGTTGATGAACCTGAGATTGTAGAGGATGCTGGAAAGCAAAGTAACAGTCCTGATGATGGAGAGATTTTGGTGGATGATCAAAGTTCGTCATCTGATGATATGTACGAGAGTACGGAGGATGAGCCCTACAAACCTCCACCTCCCGGATTTGAAAGTAATAGTGATGATGATGATGATACCAGTGCTGATGAGAAAGGTAGCAAAAGGCAGAGAGTAATGAAGGGAAAGAAGAAAGTTGTGTCTCCAAAGAAGACAACTGCAAATAAGACAGGTGCTAAAAGAAACAGAAAGACGTGGAAGAAGATGGGACAAAGTAGTGGACCCAATGAGCAGCAGACCAGAAAGAATGTTGGGCCTGATTCTAATGTGCAGCCCAACAGAGGCCCAGAACCAAACAGGGACCAACATGTTAGGTTCTATGTGAGCCTGATCCAAGATGATGATGATGACCCGGTATATGATTATGAATCTGAGAATTTACATACACCTATTTCATCAGATGATGAATCTAACAAGCATAAATTCCCTGAGTTTGATGATGATTATGAGCATGGAGAGGGGAGGTTTGAGTCAGGGACTAGGTTTGCCACCATAGAGAGATTTAAGGAAGTTGTAAAAGACTCATTCATTGCTGAGGGTAGGGAGCTTAGGTGGATTAAGAATGACAAAGAGAGAGTGGGGGTGGGATGCATGGATGATGAGTGTCCGTGGCTGGTTCATTTATCATACAATAAATCTCTACAATGCTACCAGGTGAAGACTTACAAAAATGACCATACATGTGCAAGGGACATGGGAAGTAATGCGGCTGATCAACATTGGATTAGCTTAAAGGTTGAGAAGAGAATGAGTACACAGCCTCATATGAGGACAAGTGAGGCTATTGACTTTCTCAGAGAAGAATTCTCATTCACTGCACATCCAAAAATGGTTTACAGAGCAGTTAGAAAGGCAAGAGAGAGAATCATGGGTAATGAGAGGGAGCAGTATAGTAATGTTAGAGATTACTTGTTTGAGATATTAAGAAGTAATCCAGGGTCTAGGGCAGAGTTGTGTGTCACTCATGTACCTCAATCTCCCCTGTTTTTGATAAGCTTTATATATGCTTAGAAGCATGCAAACAGGGTTCAAGAGTGGGTGTAGGCCATTGATACATCTTGATGGCTGTTTTCTGAAGACTTATTACGGTGGACAGCTCCTCACAGCAGTGGTTCAGGATGCAAATAACCAATTTTACGTGGTTGCCTATGGAGTAGCTAGGTCTGAAACTAAGGAGTCCTGGAAGTGGTTTTTGACTCTGCTCCAAGAGGATTTGGGGGATGTACAGACTCATGGTTGGAACTTTATGTCCGACCAACAAAAGGTAAACTTGATAACTATTTCTTGCCATAGTGTTATGTAATTCTTTAATGACGAGTGTTATTGAATACTAGGTTATTTCTTAGTAGCTGTATACAACTACTGCTTTACTTAATATGAATTAGTGCTGTTTAGCTTAGTATGAATGTACAACTACTGCATAACTTGATATGAATTAGTGCTGTTTTATTTGCTATGTATGTACTACTGCTGCAGAAGTATAAAAATTTATAGAGATATGAGTTAAAGTTATAATTAAAAAAAGTTACTGCTACATAACTTGATATGAATTAGTGTTGTTTTACTTGCTATGTATGTACTACTGCTGCATAAGTATAAAAATTTATAGAGATATGAGTTAAAGTTATAATCAAAGGAAGTTACTGCTGCATAACTTGATATGAATTAGTGCTGTTTTACTTGCTATGTATGTAGTACTGCTGCATAAGTATAAAAATTTATAGAGATATGAGTTAAAGTTATAATCAAAGGAAGTTACTGCTGCATAAGTATAAAAATTTATAGAGATATAAGTTAAAATTATAATCATAGGAAGTTACTGCTGCATAACTTGTTATAACTTGTAAGAATGTACTTAATATGAATGTACTACTACTGCTGTATAACTTGTTATACTCGTAGTGAAGATTAATGAGATAAGAGTTAATGTTATAATTAAAGGAAGTTAATTAGTTAGTTACTAATCGTGATATGCTATATATGTTGACTTCTTGATGATATAATCAAAGCAAGTTAATTAGTTAGTTTCCATTATAACTCCGCTGCACATTTCTTGTACAAACTTCCTGAACTCCTATCAAATAAAATTGTATCGATTAATTTAGATATTTATGAAAATTTTTAATTAATTATATATTATAATTAAAAACTATCTAAATAATAATTAGGTTTTATAAAAATTTAATTTTTAATACTATGTTAGTAGGTAGCAAATGTATCATGACTGTTGTGTTACTTAATATGATTGTGCAACTGCTATGTAGGGATTGTTACCTGTATTGAAGTCAGTTATGTCAAATGTCCATCACTGAAACTGTGTGATGCACATTTGAAAAAATTTTATCAACCATTTTAAGGATCTCTATATTCGGGAGGTGGTTTAGGACTGTGCTAAATGTACCACCATACCAGAATTTAAGGAGCAAATGGAAAAGCTCAAACGAATTAACCAGGGTGCATGAGAGTATTTATCGAAATTTGAGCCAGCAACTTGGGTGAAGGCCTATTTCTCACATGGACCAAAAGTGGATAACCTCATAAATAACATGTGTGAGGTGTTCAACACGAAGATAGTAAACTATATAATCAAGCCTATTTTCACAATGTGTGAAGAAATTAGGTGCTATCTGATGAGGAGGATGGTCAAACATAAGCAGTTACTAGAAAATTATTCTGGAAAGCTCGCACCTGTTCAACAGAAAAGGCTGGATCGTCTTATAAGGCACAGCAACAAGTGGCTTGCAGAGTGGACAGGTGACGAGGAATGTAAGAGATTTGAAGTGAGTCGTAAAAATACAAAGGTAGATGTGGATCTCATCAAGCAAACTTGCTCATGCAACAAGTGGCAGCTGACTGGTTAGTTCTAATTATATGTTAAATCTGTTCTGAATTATATGGTTTACTGTTTTAAATTATCTGGTTTATTGCTAACTAATGCATGATATTGGTCTGTTTTAGGCATGCCCTGTATCCATGCAGTAGCAGCAATCAGGAAAAGACATGATCAACCAGAAGAATATGTTCATCCATGGTTATGCATGGAGTCAATCCTTAAGACATATTCACATTCTATTCAACCGGTGCCTAGTCAGGAATTTTGGACACGGAGTGAGTATTCAAGACCAGATCCTCCCATCATAAAGAGACCAATAGGCAGACCAAAGGTACACAACAGACAAAAGGATACGGCTGAACCAATGATGCAGCAAAGTGCCAAGCTGAAGAGATCCTTTAAGGTAACTTGCAGTAAATGTGGCTCAGAGGGACATAATTACAAGACATGTAAGGGTGCTCCATCTAACCCCAACTGGAAATCTAAGACCAAGAAGTCCAAGAAAGGTGGGATAAGTCAGTCACTAGTTGTCCTTCCACTATCACAGTCAGCGCCAAAAGACGATGTTAGTATTTTATTTATTCTTAGTAATCTGGATATTTGGTGTATATATATGTTTAGTTCAATATTTAAGGATTTATATAGTAATGATCAACATTGGTCAACTTAATTGGATAGGATGTTCCTAACACCCAAAGTGATCCATCTAGCCAGGCTGCTTCTAGCCAAGCTGCATCTAGCCAGGCTCCAGATGTAAGTTTTATATATTATTGTGAAATGTTGACCCTTTAAACTGTTATTTATCCTAAGTCTCATGAATATCGTCTTATGTATCACAAACAAGTTCCAATTGCTGTGGCAGCAACACCAAACCCTGTAACACCAGCTCCCGTGGCAGACCAACTCACAACCAGAGGTACACCATTTAGGCCTCCACTTCAAGTTCCATCCACAGCTCATCAAACAGTTCAACCAAAAACTTCAAAAATCAGGCCCAAACAGAAGATATCCAGGCCACCTGTCCCACTTTGCCCCAGTTCACTCCCACCTCCAAGTCAGCCTGCACCACCATAGCTTCAACCACAAGGTGCTCCACATGGGCCACAACCATCTCAAGTCAGGCCAGGATCGAGTACAGCAGCTTCCAAGGAGACATTGGCAGCAGCAAGCACAGCAACAACAAGACTGTTCAAATTCATTCCTAATCCACCATCCATCAATCCAAAGACATGAAGAAATATGACACCTTGGGCATCCCACTATGCCTTGTAATAACATTTAGAAAACTTGACTGTGAGAACAATGTTTTTTTGGGAGAATTGGTTTTTTTTTTGGAGAAGCTCTTAGGATTTTATAAACTGTTGCAAACTTGTTAGGTGTTTGAGGCTTACTTTTGTGATGTTAAGCTTCATAATACTATACACTTGAACAGATTTGTTCTTTTTGGGCAGCTTTTACAAAATTCAACTGTCGCAAAGATGTTTACATAACTTTCCATATATGTTATGTGTTCATGTATACAACTTTCATGCCTACTTTCCTCAATCATTTAATGCTTCTTTAGATATTGACAACATATTTTCAACAATCTACAAATATCATAACTTTAATTGCATTTAGATAGATAATATGATACATAAATTGCCTAAACAGCATGTTTCAATACACAACAAAAACTAGGATCAACACATTTTCCTACTCTACTTTCTAAAATTCATTGCTCAGTCACTAAATACATAAAAAGCAGCCACAATTGCACATACAATTATAACAACACAACAAACTAACGGGTTTTTTTTCTTCTCTAGCACAGTAACCTTCTCCTCCAGTACATCCATCCTATGACGAAATTCCTCTTCCTCTTCAACAACTTCTGCCTCTTTCTCAATCAGAGGTCTTTTATCAAAGATGCAACCACTGCTTCCAATTCTAACAAGATGCTCATCGACCCAAAGAAAAAACTTGCAATGTAGTTGGTTTTCCTGTCAAAATTTCCAAAATAATGTACTATATCAAACCATTCAAACAGAACAAAATTCCCAGGTTTTTTTTATCTTACCTTATATAATGGGCAACCCAAAAAGACTCTGTTTGGGTTGCTAATCGTCTTCGACATATACATTATCGCATAAACTCCACAGAAGCATCTCGGGGCGACATCGTCCTTCAGGTCTCCGTCGTGCACAACACAAGGGTCTGAGCTTGAAGCAGAATTTTCTTCTCTTACTCCTCTGCGGCTTCTTCTCGAAGTTGCTGATGCTCCATTAGCAGCCATGGTTGATGCAGGTTGAGCTCCTCACACTGGCCTCCAGAAAGAAACGCAATCAATTTAAGGATTAGGGATGAAATCAAAACGACGTAGTTTAGGGTGCAGGGACTTATTTGTCCAATTTTGTAATGTAGCTTACCAATCAGCAGTCCAGGTGTCAACCAGTCATGCCACGTCATCCGCACGAGAGCCACATCAGACTTCTCCGGCGAGTCTGGCATGGGCAATTCGACGGAAGGACTCATCCGTCCAAGATTTGTGAAGGTCGGAGATTTAAAAGTATTTTCAAATGCTCAGGGACGAAAATGTCCGCGGAGCAAAAGATCAGGGACCTATTTGTCCTTTTCTTTAATATTTATTTAACTATATATACGACAAAAAATTTAAATTAGAAAAAATTCAACAATGTCAAATTCAGATCTAATTTAATAATATCAAAATAATTAATCCAAAAAATAAATAAAAAATAATATAAATATTTTTTAAAATAGATGGAAGACGAGCCAAATTTGTTCATCGGAAGGTGATGATGAAGATGAACCAGATCTGTTTGTCGGAGGATTGGGTAGAGTAGCTAGATAGATAATTCTAAGATTAATTATGGTTTATAATAACAAATTTTAATTATAAAAGTGATTGTTATGTTATGTTATGTGAAATTGTGATCCAAAAAAGATGCGTCATTGAAGTTATCAATACAATACACACTAGACTTGCCACATCATTTTTCAAATCTTTCACCTCTAACCATACACACCATTAATGAATTCATTTTACAAAAGAAAAGCAAAAAAGACCAAATAAGACAAAAAGAAATTAAATAATTAATAAGAAGCTAATAAGCCACCATGGATCAATTTCAATAATTTTGACCTATACACTTGTTTGACCCTTCCACTTGTTAGCCAACTCCACAATTTGCTTTGTTGAAGCTCCATTTTTTCCAAGAGTTTTAGTAGCTGCCTCTTTAAGATCCTTCATTCTATGACGAAGTTTCTTTCCTTCTTCACCCTCCATTAAATTCTTCACAACACTAGCAATTTCTTCTTTTTCCACCAACCCATTTTCCCCAATTTTTGGTCTCAATGCCACCTTGGTATCTTCGGTGACCAAAACCGCATTCATTTTTTGTTCAGCGTAAAGAGGCCATGCAATCAAGGGTACTCCATTGACCACACTTTCTAAAATAGAGTTCCAACCACAATGGGTTATAAACCCACCAATGGACTCATGGGCCAAGACTTGGGCCTGTGGGGCCCAAGATGATACTACTAGGCCCATCCCTTTAGTTGTCTCAACAAATCCTTTGGGCAAGAAGTCAAAAGGGTCAGCTTGGCTTTGAGCATTGAAATAAGATGCATTTGCAACCTTGTCATTTGGACTTCTCACAACCCACAAGAATCTTTGTCCACTTTTCTCCAAACCTAGTGCCAGCTCATCAATTTGGGCACTAGACAAGGTCCCACCACTTCCAAAACAAACGAATAAAACACTGCCACGTGGCTGGTCATCCAACCACCTCAAACACTCATGATCTTTATCACCGGTTCGACCATTTTCTACATTTACCAATGGTCCAACCGGATAAACCGGAGGTTTACCTGAATCTGCCTTTTGTAGCTCATTAATAGCACCCGGTTCAAGTTCAAAGAAACTATTCTCTATAAATCCGGCTGCCCTTCTAAACCGGTTTACATGGTGGAGTAACCACTTGTAGGCCTCATCATTCCGGTCTTGAACCGGGTGTGTCAAGTCCTTTCCATGAACCGGAACACATCCCGGAATTTGAACCGGTTCAATTAGGTCTCTATATTCACCTTGAACCATTTGGTCTAATTGTGGTAAATAGAAGGAGAAGGACAAGAGCATGGAAGTTGAAGGGTAGTACACATAAGAGGGAATGTTAAGGTCATCGGCAACGTCGAATGCGTCGGTGCCGAAGAGGTCCACGACGAGGGCAGATACACGGTGGCCGGAGGAGGCGAGGGAGGCGAGGGTATGACGTAAGGAAGGAAGGGAGCGAACCACGGTGAGAGAGATAAGAGGCTCAATCTTGGTGTCTGAAGGGAGGTCAGAGAGGGAAATTGGAGGGAGGAAAGTGTGGGAGATGGTAGCCGGGAGGGAGCGGAGGACGGTGGTTTGCGCGGCGGAAGGAGGGCCGTCACAAGGGATGATGAAATGAACATTAATAGTATTGTCATTGTGGGTAAGCCTTTTGGCAAACTCAATCATTGGAATAAGGTGTCCCATGCCAGGACTTGGCATCATAGTAACTAAGGTTGTTGTTGTAGATTGTTGTTGTTGTTGGTTTTCCATGATGTTGTGTGTGTTGAATACAATTGGCAATGGTGATTGTGAAATATTGTGTATGTGATTTGGGTTTGAATGAGGGTGAAACAGAGATAGAAGGGGATTTTATAGAGTTTTGTGTGGGGTTCAATGATTGATGTTGTGACATATGAAACTACGTCGTAGTGCTTACATTATTTTATTAGTCACATGCGTACTATACATGTGCATGAATTTAATTAGCCATCATCATAATAATATAGTATAAATACATGTATCTGCTGCTTTTTGTCCACATATACATAGCAAATTGGCAGTTTTGTTCTTGGTTAAACTACAAGAAGTGGTTGTTGACCTTAATTACGTAAGAGATGTGGACAATATTATGCAATAATGTACGTGAGAAAGATAATAACAAAATCGGTTTTTTCAATTAATAGCATAATTAACATAATATATACTTAAAAATATTTCTTAATTTTTTTTAAATTAGAAGTGAGACTCAAATTAAATCTGAGACTTTTAGATAAGAATGTGAAAACTATGTCATTTAAACTATAATTTGTTGATAGTATTTTTTAATTTATTACTAATGTAAATATTTTAAATTTAATCACAAATTATATATTATTATTAATAAATAATTGTTATATTTTAAAACAAGTAAAAATATTATTCATTAATTCTATTACTTTTACTTAAATTTAATCAACTTTATAAAATATTTTATAACAAAAATTTTTATATGTATTTTTATTTAAAAAATATTTTACATATTTTTATATAT
>NC_029773.3:3774645-3775244 GCF_000817695.3 Arachis duranensis | reverse complement strand
ATATTTTTAATAAATAAAAGAGTAAATTAAATATATAAAATTATAATATTTTATAATATTTATAAAATATAATAAAATATGAATAAATAAAAATATTTATACTTTATTTTATAATAAGAGTATTAACGTAATTTTATACTATTATGATTTTCTTTCTTTTCACTTTTCTTTCTATCTAAACAAAAGAAAATTTTTTCTTTATTTTCTTTTCATTTATTTTCTATTCATCCAAACAACATACAAATAACTCAACTTTTTTTTCCATTTTTTTCCTCTCATTTTCTTTCCAACATCAAAACAAACCCTTAGTGGCTACTATGTTATAATAATACTTAATATGGATTCTTATAATAATTGGATTAAGGTTTTATATATGGTGCATTATTTGGGAGTGACTTTTCCTATTTTGTCCCCACTATTCTCTACATGAAGGAAAGGGTGATGTCAATCCAAACGTAAGCCACATGTGATAAACTTATATAAAATTAAGTTGGATAATATTAATTTCTGGTTTTTCCCAATCTCAAAATTCTTTGCGGTGGAAAAGTCTTACATTCAAACTTTGTTGTCTTGGATTTCAATAATTGGTGGTGGAAATT